>NW_010397655.1:37484-38440 GCF_000710305.1 Buceros rhinoceros silvestris | reverse complement strand
CCCCCGTTTCTGTCCCCCCCCCCCCCCCCCCAACCCAGTATCTCTCTAACATCGTTGCTATTAATACTGCAGTGCTTAGAGACTGAATCAGTGCTGGAGCACTACTGCGCTGTGCACAAGTTACATGAAAATCATCATTTTCTGAAGCTTGCAGCTGAGATGGTAAGCGCTAGAGCAAAAGGGTGGAAAATAGAGACAAAAAGGCAAAGAATAAGATGATTGGTAGTAATAACAATAATAATGAATGAGCAATCATAATTAATATGAACAGTCCAGATCCTTTATAAAAAGATATTCCTGCGGCCAGGATCCCTCACTGCTGATCTGCCCAAAGGATGCCACATTGCTTGCCATGCCCAGCACAGCTTCTGAGCACAGCCGTGGAGGGTTTTGGTGCCATGATGCTGCAAGAGTGTTCATTTCCACCCATCCGTGATCCTGAGGCACTGTAAAATTGGGGTAAAGTGTCCAAGTAAGTTAGCCCTGAGATACCAGCTGCTCCTTGACCTCCCTCCAGGAGGATTAGCCACTGCCTGCCAGAAGTTCTGAAAATGAAGAAAATGAGATGGAATTTATGTGGTTTTCAACAACAGGTAGAAAACTGTCACTTTTTCTGTAAACAGAAATAGGATCACAAAGGTCTATCACTAAAAATTTATAATGTCACTTTTCAGAATTTTTTTTTAATCATCTCTTAATCTTTATTTCTTTATGTTAGGAAATACCATTTTTCATACTGAGGTTGAGAAAGTGAAGCTAGTCAAGATTTAAGGATATTCCTAATGTAGCATGGAATTGGAAACAAAATTCAGCAGAGTTAACTTGAACCACATATTCTAACACTAAATCACAAACATTGTGTTACATTGTAGAGCTGATCCCAGCAACACAGAATAGAGGAATGGCTTATGTTTTTAAATGTTCGTGAATTTATTTTCTCACAAATTGGGAAAGAG
>NW_010397655.1:10797-37390 GCF_000710305.1 Buceros rhinoceros silvestris | reverse complement strand
GAGTTGAATGAGTGGCTGAGATCTTAGAATGAATATAGATAAGAATAACAAAAAAAACCCCAGCAAAATTACATAACAGTGAGGAGAAAATAATTTTTCAAAGCCTGAAGAGTGGAAAACAGAGGTAATAAGGAGCTTTAGGTATGAGGAGTGTTGTGGCATACTATAATTGTGGTATGTTATACAACACTGCATATTCCAGTATCAGAATAACCTGTGACCTGTCAAAACTAAATATTTCCCTCAATCTAATTTGCCATATCCCTTTTTTAATATAAGCACAAGAATACAATAAAAGCTCATATTGCTTATCCACTAAATATTTTTGTTGCTGTTTTGCAGTATCTTTTCCCATATTTCGCTGCAGATTCAATAGCTAATTTCATGTGTAACTTTACATTTGCTTGTATTAAAAGATATTTATGAATTAACAAACTTTACCAGACACTCTATGCTACTTTTTGTAACTGCCTTTGTCTCTTCATTAGTTAGTTGCCCTCAATCCTGATTCAATTAGCAATTGTTATCACCAGGAATCTTATATTTATTTCTAAAGACCAATGAAGGTTTCATTCATGTCAGGCTCCATACTGGTGGCTGGAAAGCTGCACTAGCAAGCACCCCTACTGATTCATAAATCTCTGAAAAACTAGGTTTTAATTTTATGTTGTTTAACATTCGTTTTTAAACTGTTCTTAAACAGTTATCTTTGTCAACTTAACTGATAACCTTACCAAGAAGTGAAACAAAGTTTCTTTGTCAAGGTCTGATTTTCAGCAAAACTATGTGAACTAACTGTTCATCAGTTTCTTTTTACGAGCTTTTCCATTATTTCTTCCAAGACACTCCGGTTTGAGTTTTCAGTGTGGATGCAAAAGCAGCACGCAGCTTCTCTAAGTTGCCAAATATTCCAGGATACAGTTAGAAATGAATATGCTGACACTCAATATCTCTCAAACTCTTTGGAACTCGTGACCACGTTATCCCAATTTGCTTCAATTTTTTAAAAAAGAAAATAATCATTATTTTTGAGCTGGCACTTTACACTTACTGAGGGAATGAGAAAATATTTTTATCTGATTGAAGAGCGTTACCGTGCTTCCTTTCTCGTGTAGACTGCCTCTGACACTTTTGCATCGCTAGCAACTTTTTCTGTCTTTTAGGTAGATACCACTATTGTTATTAGAATTTCTGTTGTCAAAAAAGTAAACTTGTCTTTACTGAATACAGATTTTTCTCACCTAACATTGGCAGTCATCTGTACTCCCATTTTTCTCATTTTTTTTCTTATTGTTGTGTGCCTTCCTCGTTTTTTGTTTGTTGTATGTTGTTTTTCTAATTGTCCCTTTCAGCAGGTGTCTTTAATAAATCTGAAGATTAGAGGCTTTTCATTCAAAAATTCTTTTTAAAATATAATAAAAAATAAAGTTTTAAATCTTACTTACTTTTCTGACTTCTAAAAAATATTTTCAATTTTCAGTCACAAAACTCAGTTTGGTAAAAGAACTATCTTTAACCTCCTAATACCAGTGTAAGCATTTGCAATGTATTTACCTTTTTAGTTCTCAGTAGTTGACTGTGGCCGCTGGTCTTGTGCAGCTTCCAGTTTGCAATTTGGTAATCAATTCATCTTTATGCGTTATGCTAAGATAAAACCGGAGTTCCTTAATGTTGAATACAGTAACTACTTACACTTTAAAGAAGAAAAAGGCAAAATTATAATCTGTAGCTTCTAAATTCTCAAATAATTTATTGTAGCTGCCAGGAATCCTATAGAATGTGTGTTTTCAGATGTTGGAGTATTTTCTTTTTCTTCCACACTCCAATGAAATCCACAACGAAGGTTGACTTGTTGATCTGTAACAAAACTAAGCTAAAATGTTTGTTCCCCTGGGCTTTTTTCATTATCGCAGTGATCCATCCATATGTGCCCTAGGATCTGAGGGTCTGAGCACTCCAAAACGGAGATTTTTTTTTCATATTTGTTAATGGTATTTTACTAGTAGACCAAATAATACACTTGATCAATTCACTGTGTATCAGTACTTTGAATTAAGATCGATCTTTGAAACAGGCATGAAGATTTGTTCATATGTTTTTACATAGCTTTTATATACTAAAACTACTTGATCTAGAGAAAAAGATTACTGTTTTCAGAAAATCTAATTGCCATCTGTTTAAAAGAAAAATAATTTAATTCCTACCCTGAGATGTTATGATTTTTGTCTGTCATTTAACTTAATAAATTCAGAGCAGTTTAAAACACTAGAGGATCACATCCTGTCTTTCATAGCTTCACGTTTGCATTCATTGAAATACTTCATGCATTCTGGTTTTGTTAGTAAGTTGCCTTTTTTTGCTTAGTTACTGGCCAGTGCTCTACAGTTTACTGCAGTTAGATCTGTATTCTGACTGGCTGACTGCTATATTTATGGTACCTCAGGATATGGAAGTTTCACTTAATTTAATTCGAGCTCTGGAATATGTCTTGGTATCTAAATCTTCTTTTTAGTTTTATATGTGTATTGTTTTTATCAAGGTTCATGCATTTCTCTATGGTAAAATACCCTTAGAACAAAAAATAACGACTTTTCAGTGTGGGAGAGTCCACTCTAGCCACACACACCGCATTTTCTGCTTACCTTCAGCAGCTATGGAGAAACAGAGGTTTTGTAGTAGCCCGGAAAGGTCAAGACTTGGGACCCTGTTTCCAGCATTTCCAAATGGAGAATGTCATCTTAAAGTCACCTTTTTCTGATTGTACACACTCTACCCATTAACCATTCTTTCTACAGGAAAATTGCAGCAAAAGTGCCATTTTTCGGATACAAAAGTCTGAAATTATGTGAAATTTGTGAGTGGGAGGAAACCCCAAACTGTGCAGGGACATGCAGACCGGCAAAGGTTGCCTGTCTCGGGCCACTGACGACAGTGGGGTCTCTGAGAAGAAGCTCTGCTTACCTGAACTGCAACATGCCGGCGTACCTCAGAATATGTACTGATTTGATGGCGGTTGTGTGTTTAACCACCGTCATGCAAGTACTGTCCTTGTAGAAGCTCCACACTACCGTGCAAATTATAGCAGTGATGTGCAAGCAGCAGATTGCTCTTTTGAGTACAGTCTGCTAAGGAGTAATTCCACACACTTTAAAAATACATTTCATTGTACCCTTCAGCGTGTACACCAAGTTAAACCTTTAAGGTAATAACAGATTTAAATCCCCCAAGTTTTAAGAAGTTTTTCCGTGCGGGATAGCCTCCTCGACTGTCACCTTTATGCTGGGGATTAAAATTACAGAGGTTAGCTTAGCTCTGCGCGATTCAGAAAGGAAGAGTTAAGAGTTAGGAGACTCTTATGCTCCTAGATGAGGAATTTGTTTTGCTTTTTAAACATCACCATTGCATTTGTGTTTAAGGTGACTTGTGTTTCTTCTGTTTGCTCAGTGTGGAATGATAGACTGAAAATCGTCATTTTTGCGTGATCTGTGCGTGAATTTGCTCACAAGGCAGATCGTCAGCTCTTTGGCAGAGCAGTTTATGGGAAAAACTGAACAAGTGAGATTTCAATGGAGGCCTCCAATGAAACCTCTGAGCCTTAAAGCTCAGAGAATTAATTAATACTTTTTCTCTGGGTTTGTTTCTGTAAGGAGGGATATATAATTTACATATTCTATATTAATTGTAGTCACCAGACATCCAATTTTGGAGTCTTTGGGGAGGTAAAAAGCAGCTATCATTGCTGGATATTTCCTCATGCAGATAGGAGCCAGAAATTTTAGAATAGTGTTAGAATTGAAAAAAATCACTTGTCTCAATCTTTTTTGCTGCCAGATTGAGAAGATAACATCTGTCAGTGTCACAAGTACGCTGTGGTGGTTTTTAATTTAAGACTAGTTATTGCAAGCTTTATTCTGGAAAGGGCTAACTAAGCTAATAATTACATTGGGAATTTTTCTTTTTAAGGTCATAAGATTTTATTAAAAATATATTTTAGTAATGCTCAATTCATCAAGGATTTTAATATTTTTAAATGGACCACGGTTAAGTTTTCTATGCTTAAAATCTCTTTTCTCCTTGTTTCCGGAACTTGTATGTCATTCAGACACATCTGAGCAAAAGAATTATTTTTGTGTTTGTTTAAAATGTTAATATTGTTAGCAAACTTCTTCGTTATCATGGTGAGTTTAGTACAGTGTACACATATCTGAGATGTGCTTCTGTTAAAGGCATGAGACCATATATGTAAAGGGGTATGTTTTGCTTAGTACCAAAGACTTGTTTTGTTTATGAATAGCAGGGGACTGGATCTTGAAAAAACAACCACAAAGATTCGTTTTCAGAATTCTCTACATTGCCAGGCTTTAGAGATGCCTGGTTTTGTAAACGTTTGATTGAAGAAAAATAGTCAATAATGGTACTAAGTATTTCATTTTAGTCTGGTCTGATGTTACTATGTCACTTGCATCAAAATGTTATTTATCTGTGGAAGGGAATTAAGTAACTGTAAATCTTTGGTTCAAAAAAAACAACTTGAAAATTTTTCTTTGGTTTTGCAGCGTTCCTGTTCCAGTAGTCAGTCTAGAGAAAATTCCTAACCTAGTGAAGGCAGATGGTGCCAATGTTAAAATGAATTCTGCAACCACTACCACCATCACCTCCTCCTCAGCCTCTTCATCAACCATACCTGCTCCAAATTTGGTTAAATCTGGTTTGACATCCAAGTCAGTGCCACCGTCACCAGAAAAGATTCTGAACGGCAAAGGAATTGTAGCTCCATCAATAGACAAGAAACACCAAAATGGCACTAAAAGCAGTAACAAGCCTTACAAAAGACTTTCAGGTGAGTGATGTTGTGGTTCATCTTTTGAGGTACTCCGTCTTTCTTCATTAGCTCAGAAGTAGTAGCTCAGAAGTAATGTATTGGTTTTGATTTTGATTTTTTTACTGTAAGGTGCCAGTTTGCATATATGGAAAAAAAAGCTTTCACACTCTTAGCATGTGCAAAATATTTTCACAGTACACATGCTGTTTAGCTTGAAATTAGAGTGTTTAATAATTTCTCAACTGGTCAGCAGGCCAAATGTAAATTTTTAAGGAGCAAGCTTATTAAAACAGAAAAGCAGAAGGTTTCCTCAGGCCGTTATGTAATTTGGGTCTGTTCACAACAAAAGAAAACATGCCTTCTCGGGTGACTTTAGCATAGTCATGATCAAGTTGAATAGTTGAGGTTTAAGACATCAGGATGTTCACCAAGTCATGACTTTTTAAAGAATCTGCTTTCTTGGTTTTAGATACTAGAAAGTTCTAAGTTACAAGATACAGGAAATGCTGGAGAGTCTTAAAAGTAATAAGCCCCACCAGCCCTCTGCCCTTGTGATTCCTACAAGGAGTGAAGGTGTTTGTAGTGTGGGGATCTTGATTTTTCTCAGGAACACAGGACAGTGGGGTCAAGGGAGCAACATTAAATGTGGAAATGCCTTGGATGGCCTTAGACAGGGCAGTGCTGAGGATGTAGGTCCCTGCGTAAATCTGCCATTGAAGCACAGCACACCCCATCGTGGGAAGGCAGAAGCTCCGGTAGAAAATTAGCTATCCACTGCGGGGGAAGAACTCTCTTCCATGGAGTTCCCCGGAGATGAGCCATGCTAGTCGTTGGACAGTGAGTAGAAAATTTTCCCCCTAAAGCTGAAAACATAAAAACGTATTTCTGTTCTGAATGAAAGAAAACAAAGTGTTTTCGGGTTTTGAGGGTTGGGGGTGGGGGTGGCAGGGTTTGGGTTTTGTTTTTTTTAAACCAAAAAGTAACTGACTCAAGGTTATGGCTTCAGAAGCTGCACAGGGTCTATTAATCAGCTGGCAGCATTTTGTGATTTAGGCAGGAACTTCTTGTGTGTACTGAAAGGCTAATTTTACTAGTGGCAGCATGATCCACGTTAGATCGTCAGTCTGGCAGAAAGCTGGTTCACATGATTTCTAAATGTGCGCTAGTTATGAACCAAGTATGAGTTGTACAAGATAAGTGCTTTCATTTCCAGTTAATGAGTGTGCCCTATTTTTTGACAGAATGTAAGGTTTGGGTTTTTTTCATTTTCTCAAACTTGGCAGTTAGCCTGTGGTACTGCTACCTTGGCTTGATTCCAGACCAGTGTGAGGTGTTTGCTAGGGCTGTGTGGGGTATGGAACAACGCCATTGCCTTCAAGGATCCAGAACGCTGATTGCTTTCTTAACTAGTTAAAGGTGGCGTATGAGAAAACAGAATCGTCATTCATTTATAGCGTTCCACAAAACGAAAAATACTACAGGAAAGTAGCTGATTAGGCTTCTAAACCTTACATTTCACTTGCTAAGATCCCATTTGTTATTCTAATAAAAACACTACATATTTTGCAGTTAATTTAAAGTACTGATGTCTTTTAACCCGTTATTTACCATAACAGTTTAGATGCTTAATTTAGCTAATCCAATCTGAATTCCTACCTGGGTAACTGAAACTGATGCTATTTCAGATACTTGTTTTCCTTGTGTCACCACATATCACCACAGAGCTGTAGGTGATGCTCATACATTTTGTAGAAGTCTTTCCTGAAATGTGCTCACAAAGGACAATCATTTCTGTAGGCTCTTCCTTAACTTGCCTGCTTTTTCTGCGGAGGTGACTCCATTGCTGTTCCGTCTCTAAGCTGACACTTGCAGTGTCTTCCAGGCTAGGAAGTGTTTCCCTGGTGGAAATTTCTGCACAGGACTGTTTGAGCATTAGTTGACTTTTATATGGTTAACAAATCCACAGAATTGATACTGAAAGCTTCTCTGTCATCATCAGATTCAGAATCTGTTCAGTCTTGCTTCTCTTGCCTCATGTATTGATGCAGCAATGCCATAATTTAGCTATAATGCAAACAGGAGGAGTCCTGAAAGCACTGTAGATGAATTGCCTGCAGGTTGTGTGACACTATGATGGATTCCTCTCCATTATATACAGGGCTGTGCAGAGGCTGAGAAAAAGATCTTGGAAGGTCAATGTGATGGTTATTTTAGATATCTCATAAATTTAATTCATTTCACATTGAAAGAATGAGGCAGTGGCCAGGAAACTTAGGTTTCCCTCAGTCTGCTGCTGTGTCGCGGTACAGCTGTTAATTTTTGAAGCTGCTTAGTAAGTCTGGCCAGTTTACATCTGTTTTCTTTCCTTTTTAGCAACCTCCACTCTCTCACACCATTCCATGACTGTGGCTGAAGTTTGTGAGGTTTTTTCTTTGCTGAGAGCTGGTGGTTGTTTGGGTGGTGAATGAACCTGCTCTCTTTTCAAGACACTGTCCATAGTGAGAGAGAGGAAACACTTTGGGAACCACAAAAGGCAGCCTGTAGCTGCCCAGCACAAGTGGATTAGTGCTTCCTAGCAGCAAACTGCAAAATAATTTTTTTTTCGTAAATCTTCCTTAGTTCTTTTTCTCTTTGGGGTGAAGTTAAAGAATGCAGATGCTCAGTTTAGACCAAGAATATCTGTTGTGTTGCAAACAGGAGTTTGAGACAATTCAGTTTTGGCCCTTCCTCTTCTTCCGGTGGGGTTACAACGAATGCTTTTTACTTTGTCCACCAAACGTGAGGAAGTGGAATCCATTCTGGAGAAACAGCTTTCTCAAGCTGTACCTGTGCACAGGAGTCTAGGGGTTCTCACACTACACGTTTGCTGAAACAGAGGTAGTCAAAAGCTGCATTTTGTTATTGGTAAGATGATGATAATCTTCATTTAATGTGTTGCCCAAGCCAGGCACGTCTGTAGCTGCCTATTAGATGCTCATTTCTCTGGAACAGCCGCACAAGCTTTAGCCAGGAGAAGTGGTTCCCTGTTTGAACAGTATTTTTTGTTTCTCAGGGAAAGCATGGCATTCTGTTGTTCAGTAGATGGCGGAGGCTTCCACTTTTTCTGACTGTGATTCCCTCTGTTGATTTTACCTCTGTATGTTTTCCTGATAACTGGCTTTGTTGTAATCAGTCCTACAAGTCTGGCGAGGTTGGGATACTCATACTGACAAGCAGCAATCTGGGTGCTCCCAAAGGGAGCACTTTCAATTTTTGAAGTATGCTTCCCTGAAGGTCCAAAACAGTCCTTGCTTGGTGACTTTCAGCCTTTTGATTACCCTTGGGATTTTTCATTTGAAATCATACTTTTAAGTCCTTGTAGTCTATTTAGTTCGGTTTTTAATTTGCTTTGAAGTTTTTAGGCGGATGATTCGGAGAAACTGTGATAGGAACATCATACTCTCACAAACCAGGAATACTAACCCCTTTAGTTGACGAACTTGTGTTTTCATCCATTAAATAGAAAAAAATGTTTGTTATATTTAGTCATACACAGATACTTGTCTGTTTCTGTTGAGCTGTAAAGGCCACAGAAATTATAACTACTTGTGACAGATTTCAGTCCCAACTGTTTTTTTCCAAGCTCACTTTTCGGTATGTCTCTGCTATTAGGTCAACAGTATCACCATTTCATGTTTACTGTATCATTTTTAAGTCCATATAGCAGAATACATAAACCTGCTAATAATTGTGGTATCTGGATGACAGTTGTCATCTAATGTAGGCTACTTGGCCTCACATTTCGTATTCCAGCTGTTGTACTTGCTGTGGTGCTGTCGTAACATTGTAACATAGCAGCAAATTGCTGCCTTCATCTTAGTCCTGATTTACTGATTTATAAAGGATTTTTAGATCCTCAGATTTAATGTCATATTTGAGTACAGGATGTTTATTGTATCGGAATGTAACACCACTGTATAGTTAAAATAGGCTTTGGTGAACAGATCATACTCCACTAGCAAACAGAAGCAAACCAGTCTGCCAGTTAAAACATAACAATGTCAGGATATATAAAGTTAATGGCAAATTTTTTTGGTGGCATAGACTAAAAAGTGTAGGTCTGTTGTTTTGTTACAGCTCTGTAGTGCAAACCCTAAAATTATATTAACATAACCTAAAGGAGGTGATGCGATCTGTGGTATATAAATACTAAAATATTAATGAAAATTAAACATGCAAATACAGCATATTAAATATTAATGCACTTTAAATGTTGATCATGACTAGAACTCATGTAATGCCTTTTTTTTTTCATAATCTGCATTCTTTAAACTCACTGCCTCCCTTCACTTAGGGAAATGAGAACTAACATACACATTATTTTTACACAGATAGAGGGGACAGATTAAATAAATTTTGGTTTTTAGAAGCCACTAGTAATCTTGCACTTATTTTTGAGACACTGCGGGTTGTTTTTCAGAGTTTCCAAGTGTGTCAAAGAAATGTTCTTCAACACCCTTGTGATATTTAGTCTATACATGTCTTGGCCAAACTCAGAAGCTGGATTTGCAAAAGCTGTACTGCACGGCCTCGGAGGCAGCCAGCGTCAGAGGGGGAATGGAACTGGTGGGTGTTTGGCTGGTCCAATGTTCGGGCCACTCTGCTGAGTACAGCTCTGTAAGCACTTATTTCTTTGAAGCCTGTGACAGAAATCCTGCTCTAAATACTTTGAAACATGTAGGGACAAAAAAAATGCACAGCTCTGAGTGATGCACGTGGCGCTATTACGGGGTGCTGGGTTTGGGATCAGTGGTTCAGGTTGAGCCTGTTTGAATTAAGTTCTATCAGGCAAGGGTAAGAGCTACTCTGGTTAAAATTTCTGTAATAATCTATTTTTTTTTCCTTTCTCTACCCACCCACCCATCACACAGAAAGAGAATTTGACCCAAATAAACACTGTGGAGTACTGGATCCTGAAACAAAGAAACCTTGCACAAGATCGCTCACCTGCAAGGTATTTTTCTTAGAAGATAAAATATCAGATGCTTTGTTATAGTTTAAATCCTACCAAGTAGTTTGAGAGGTCATACCTGCTCCTGTCTTACAGACAATGGGTATGGTATTCAGACGCTGTCCTCAGGTAATACTTTTGAGTAATTCTGTTTCTTTGAATCAGAGCATCTGCATTATTCCACCGATGTTTCTAAAAAGATTTTTTTTTTCCTTGTCATTTTGTTATGCAACAAGCATTAAGGTTTCATGCAGAAGCACAAGTGTTACTTTTAACACTCCTTTTCTGGTTCATGTGTGCAACAATATATTTAGTGAAAAATTAAGATGAATTTTTTATAATAAATTACTTGGAGGCTGCCCTTGTGATCGTAGTAAGTCTCGCGTCAAAAAATAGCAGCAATGTAAGACATTTATAATGAACATTTGTATGTGTATGTGCTGCCTGTCAGTAGTGATGATCAGTTAAATTAGCTTCAAAATGTATTCACATTTTTCAGTCTAGTTTTTCATTGTAAGTTAAGAGCTACAGTGATGTTAGTTCTTAATATTTTTAAATTATTGGAATTATACTTCCTGTCTTGGAAAAGGTAGGTCAATAGACTATTATATGAAAAAAAAGAAGTAATTTTAGCCTTGGTTTTGGCATTTCTAAATAACTTACTTCATAAGTTATCAAAGATAATGTGGAATAACAGCTTTATTTCCATAACTGTGGCTAAAGTTGTTTGAAGTAGATTTTATCTTTTAGAATTGTGGTGTATCGGAAGTATAGAGGACTCATAAACAATGTCATGCACACACAAATGCTTTTTAACCACCCTATTTTTAGACTCATTCACTTAATCATCGACGAGCAGTTCCAGGCCGTAAAAAACAGTTTGACATCCTTCTAGCTGAACACAAAGCTCGATCCAGGGAAAAAGAAGTTGCAAAAGACAAAGAGCATCCACCATCTGCAAGGGAAAGCTACCAGAGCCAGCCCACACCAGCACAAGACTCTCTGTCAGGATCTTCAGTGAACTCTGGGCAAGAATCTAAAGTAACATCTCCTGCAAAATCTAGACTACCAAATTCTGTACTTCCAAGGTAAGCAATTCTTCAGCGTGGAACGTTACATTCTGAAGATGCTCTAAGAAATTACTTAGTCTTTCATACAGCTTATGTTATATGTTATAAACATTCCGTACTTCTTTAGGCTACTGCATGATAAGACATATTAATGTAAGAGTTTCTGCTCGCAGTAGAAGATAGGCTGTGCTTGTATTAATTAAAATCTGTCCATGGTACGCATCCTGTGGTGCAATTGGCAGTGAGGTAAGGAGTGGTGTCTGCCCTCGGCTCAGAATCTCAGACTAACTGCATTTTTTTGACTGAAATGGACAATCATAATTAGGAAAGTTTACATTCAAGTCATTCTGTCACATTCGGGAATAAAATATTTACGTGAATCAGGGTAGGTATCAGTGATTAAGTTCTGCACATTTATGTGGAACTTTTCACAGCAAATACTTCACCGATTACATCGATACAATGTCATGTAAAAAAAAAGGTGCAATTTAGTGTAAATGGCAATGCAAGCTGCTAGTTCTTAAAACTATTGATTTGAAACTGGCCATAGCATGTCTTTCCTCATTTTGAAGATTTTTCTGAGAAAGGACAAAAACAGCTTTCAGAAAGACAACGCAAACTTCTGAAGACATCCCTTTAGAAAAACTAGTATGAGGTATTGGATCTAAGGGATTCTAATGGTTCTCTGGTAAACTTCCCATCTGTTTTGTTTATTTGGGGTGCTTTTTTGGTACTAGTTTTGGTTGGAGTAGATAGAGCTAAACTAGTTGGTTTTGTTCATGTTTATTTGGTTTCATATTTCTTTGCAGAAGCCTTGGTAAGGATCGAGTACCTGTTTTGGGGCTTTTGTGCTAAGATGGTCCCTATTTCAGAGAGATATTTGTTGTACTTGCTATCTCAAGTCTTACAGAGACAACCATTTTCAATGTTTCCTGTGTGTTCATCAAGCCATAAAGAAATTTTATTTGTACAAGGGCAGAGGTGGGCCTTACAGGGTTTGAGTCAAAGGACAGTGAAAGAACATTCGTAGATAAATTGGTGAGAAGACTGCGTAATTCTGGTAGAATGAGTGACCTTACACAGTCCTTAAATAGGGAGGGCACAGAGGGACAGGCAGATGTTGTTTTTAGTAAGTGTTCCAGTCAAAGAAGCAAAACGGGAATGCGAGTCAGCGAGAGTCAGCTGAAGAAATTGCAGAGGTGGTGGTACGTGAGAAGGAGGATGTTAGCAGTCACACATTGTGTCTGTACAATCCACGCTTCTGTTTCCGCTGCAGTGCCTCTGTTCTGTCATCCTGGCTGTTTTTGCAGGCAGCCATACCAGAGGGAAGCCTTGCTACCTCTCTGCTGGGAGCCGGCAAGCCTGCAGCTCTGCTGCTGGGAGAGGTTAGGAGAGTGCTCCCTGCTCTGCTGAGGCTAAGCTTGCTGGTTTCACCAGTGGTGACTTGGCTTGACCTGGCCAACTTTTCCCGAAGGCTGAGGAGCACTTGCACAATCTGTCCCTTGCAGCAGTAGCTGCATCAGTTATTTCTAGCCGATGGATTGATAAGCAATCCCTGCTCAGTTCAGAAGAGGGCACCTGTCTTAGTGCTGCTGTGCCCTGATAGCCATGAGATTGAAGAAGATCCTCTTCAGATGTTCATCAACGTGGACATCTCCTCCAGCCTCAAAGGTCCACATTTATACTTGGTTGTACAGACTGTAATTAAGAATTTTTTTCTGTCCTCACTTCTAATTGAAATTGTTTCCAAGCTACTTTTGAAAGGCAAGGCACCATTGCGCTCTGTGGTGCAAAGGCATTCCCACTTTGTTTTACTGGATTTTAGACAAAGGTAAAGAAAGCCTACGTGCTGTAAGAGAGGTCCTCCCAGTTACTTCAGTTACTAATCTAGCTGTCGAGGGTGTCCGCTAAACACTCTTACTCTATTTAGTACACTAATTTCAATAGGATTTGGTACTAAACAAAGTTTCCTAGCTGGACCCTAAGTCAAGTAGCAGAGTAATGGTGCCATGTAAGAACACTTTACATATCTGATTTTTGTTTGCATTTTTAATATACTTTGCCTCTCTCAAGATCTAAAACTCAACTTTATGGCAAGTTTAAAATTTCAGGCAATACAAAGGTGCTTCTGCTGACATGAACTTGATGATAACCCATTGCTGACAAGACCAAACGTCAGCTCTTCTGTATCTCTTACTGTCCTTCTTTAGATGATCATCTCTGGTATGAGTTACTTTGATGCTTGACTCTGTGTGCTGGTGCTTAGTTGCCAGCTGGGGTTTAACCACAATACTCTGGCAGGTGGGTTTGCAGAGCCTTTGAACACTGATGATTTAAATGAATATTCTTCTTCTAGACCATCATCTGCAAATAGCATAAACAGCAACAGTTCTTCAAACCACAGTGGGTACGTACCAGAACTGCCACTGCCTTCCATGGGAGGAGATTTAACGAGCAGATTGTCCAGTGATGAAGGAGAAGCGGATGGAGCTGAAGAATCTGAGAAATTAGACTGTCATTTTTCTGGACACCATCCCAGACCTCTTGGGGTATGTGTCTGTCTCTGGCATGACTTGCCGTTATTCTTACGTCATTAGAGAGAGGAGAAAATATAAGTAATTTAGTAAAAATGCAAGGAATGAGGCCCTTACATGGTGAAAACTGTATTCTAAAGAGAACAGATACATTTAACAGAAAATGGTATGGATCGGATGAGGCAGGAGGAGAGGACTGATCAGTACTTTTGGCAAATGGGTTGCAGGACAAGATGAGCAGCAGAAAGTCAGAATTCTAGTTTTAGATTTTCCTCTCAATAGACTGCAGTAGTACTTCTGCTAAACTGAGGAAGGTGTCATTGTTTTAAATGTGACAGGAACAGATAATCTGTTGTCATAGTTCTTACAACACTGTACTGTACGCTTGGTTGTAGCTCTGAAAATCAAACAGCAGCGAAGGGCTATTGAAGTGCTTCACTGGTTTTTGTAGTCTGGTTTGGAGCAGTAATAAAATACCATTTATGTGAGTGTGTGTGGACTTGTAAGCTGTTGCTTCATTCATCTAAAAATGGAAAGTCTAGAGCACGGCATAGCCCATCCGCTCTGGCAGTGGCTTAAGTATGTGCTCTCTGGCAGCTGGTTTTGGCTTTCTCCCGTGTTAGTGAGAAATTTTAGTGTAAGTAGTAAGAGCTGCCTTGTGGCGTTATCTCTGCAGTGCAAATTTGTTTACACTGTACAAACCGAGAAGCAATGGGAGAACTCCTAAACTTCTAAGCAGTTGGTTCTTATCAAATTGAACCAAGGAATAAAATTCATGAAGATTTTACTTACATGTTTTCCGTATGATACGCAGAATAAAATGAACACTGTGATAACTGGAGCGTTGTCTGTATTCCCTAGAGCACAGGAGAACTTGTTACTGCCAGACACCGGGAAGAAGTGTGAGCCGAACATAAAATGGCTGTCAGATGAAATTCTGTATTTGGTTCTTATGCAGGAATTAGAATTATTATAGTCCATATAGTGCTGTGATAGGTGGTGCTTACTTGGTACGCTTGTATTGTGCTTCATTTTTACTAGCTGCTTCTTTATGAATTAAAAACTAAAGAATCAATGCATGTGTGTCCACATGATTTAAAAAATGATCTTAAGTGGAGCTGGTGTTGTGCAGGTGTTATCAGTGAGGGATGGCTGCCAATAGCCATTTTGATTTAGGATCCCAGCTCTGTTTGAAGGCAAATCCCACTGACTCATCTGACATCTTAGCATCTCTCAACTGAAACAGTTACTGATAGTTCTTAGTCCACATCAGCGTGAAGTCAGAACAGGTAGAGTGAATCACCTTCAGCACAGCTCATGCTAACTTGCTAAAGTTCATATTGAAGTGGATTGTTTTCTTTACCCAGTCTCTCTCCCAGTAAGGTGGTAGTAATTGACAGGGAAAAGGCAGTAGCTTCTTAAACTGCCTCTTAGTGGTAACTGATCTGTGTCACTGGGAGGTGAGGCTAGTTTATCAACTTAGGTGGTGGTTTTAATTAACCTGTTTAACCTTGTGAAACAAACTTAAGATAAACGGTTAGTCACCGCTTACTGTCCATTAAGCTGGAAAGTACTTTAAATGGATGCTTTTCTACTGTACCAGTAGCTGTCAGCCAGAATTTGTGTGACTTGGTCCCTGCATGATGTAGAGTTGTCTTATTTTCTGAGGATGATTTATAACAGGTTTTTCTCCCACAAATAGGTGTCGCAGCAGTTTTTCACGTAATGTGAGATCAGTAAGACTGAACTGAAGAAAGGGTAGATCCTGATCATACCATTTCAGTGTAGCAGGACTTTGCAGGAAGTTCTCCAGAGGAAATACTCCTGAGCTCTGCAGAATTCTCAAAATATTTACCACTCCTCTAGATGATTTTCATACACTGTGAAGAGTGTACCCGGTGTTCTGTTGTAGCAGAGGTGCCATGGACAATAATTTACTATTTTTCTGAAATGTCACTGGTTTGTTTGTGTATGAAATAGATACTAAAGATGCTCTTGCTGCACCTTTTTCCTCTTCACTTATATTTTTAATCCAGTTACACGATTACGAGATCTCATGTGCACGGAATGGTGTAGCTGTCTTTCTGAGGCAGTAAGAGTATCATTAGCCCAAACGGCTTCCTTAACAGTACTTCAGCTGTTACAGGATTTCCCTGTCACCCACAGGTACCTGATAGTGAACTGACTTGTTAAAGAAGTATGACGTGCGCTTTACAGTACGCTGCAAATCATGTACAAATTTCGTATATCATGCAAAAAGTATTTATGCTGCAGATAGCGAAAACTAACTTTTTAAAGGTGTTTTACGTGCATGATACAAACTACAAAGGTGTTCCTTGATCTATAAATTATAATTATTTTATAATGTAGAAATACTTTTTTATAAACAACATTGAAATATCTTTTCTTTCAGTTCTGTTCATATGGCAGTCGCTTAATGGGAAGAGGTTACTATGTCTTTGACAGAAGATGGGACCATTTTCGATTCGCACTGAACTCCATGGTAGAAAAACACTTGAACTCACAGATGTGGAAGTAAGTGAGATTTTTACACTTGGTGGGTAGTTTAATATTTTTAATTCCATAAAACTTCTAAATTAAACACTCCATGGGAAGCGTTTGTATAATTTCCTCTGTATTAAGGCATAGCAGTAATATAAACAGAAATTTTCCTATTCTCTCCTAAGGAATATGCGGCACAACAGAACAATCGCCTATTCTGATGTAAATTCCTGGCAAATTTAGGACTTCTATTTTTTAGCCCCTCTGAATCTGGGGAGGAGTAGTTCCATTAACATAACTTAAAAGCATTAAAGCTCAATATTTTCTGGGTTTGGAGATATGTTACGGTATTGTTTTATAACACACAGGTTAGATTTTGCCCAGATCTTTATACCTGTATCATGCACCTATATCACCCATTCAGACTTCACTCTGTTAAGACTCAGGTGTCATAAGATGAGGAACTCAGCATACATTTGCCTGCGTGTAAGATGGAATATGATAGTTTTTTGGTCCATACTGCCGGCGCTGGGTTTGGAGTCTTAAAACTCTGATTGCCACTTCACTATTGAAGCACCTCTGTGTCGCTTATGCAGGTTCTAAGCATCATAGGCTTTGGCTACACAGATACATTAAAATGGACTGCACTTCTAAAAAAGATGCTAATTCTTATAAAAAAAATTAAAAATAGAAAAGCCCATGGCATCTGCAGATAGGAGTGATTTTTAGGGGGGTATTCTGGTACAGAATATGCATTATTCCAATGTGATGACACTAAAGTACAGTGTTTCATGTCACTATTTATTATCAGGACTGTGTTATATTCATTGGATGCCAGACATTAGATAAACAAGGTTTGCTCTTTATTTAAATATATTTTTGAAACACTAAAGCTTGGCTTGTCTGACTAACCCAGTGACTTGGTGATAACAGTGCTGCTGTGCTGGGAGTCATAGTTTGGAAATAGTTGGGTTTGCCATAAAAGGGCCAGTTTCATGTCTGTTTAGAGACAGATCACGCTTGAACTGCAAAGGGTTCCTCTCTTCTACTTGGTAAATTTGGTTGTCAACTAGTGTCTGTTGCCTTCCACTAATAAAACTAATTTGTTTTGCTTAAGTAGAAAGGTTAAAGCTTATTATCTATTGGCTTTGTTTCTCAGGAGAAAAGATACTCGAGCATCTGAGAAAACATGTCACTAGTACCGCTACAATCACAAAAAACACAAATAAGCTCTACAGTAGTTACATGATACAAGCAATAAACAGACCTCATCCTGCTCTCGCTAAATCCAGTTGTAAATGTTTTCCCAAGGTCTAGCTGTTTAAGCAATCTCTAATATTTTAATGAATTCCATCCGTTCTTGTCTGGATAACAAGGGAAGCTTGCAGTGCTTAACCCCTGTCGTATTCTTCTGCTTGTCCTCAACCTCGCTGGGTACCTTCCTGTCTTCCCCAAGCAAGGCTAAGTGTAAAGCTGTCTTTACACCCAGTGCTAGTGCAGCTCTGTAGCTGTGGCTCGTCTGGCTGGGACGGAGGGTAAAGGGATGCAAGGCCAGATTTTGAGAACAATAACAACATTTACATAGTACTTTTTATCCGTTGTTCTCAAAGGACTTTACAGAGGCGAGTAAGAATTATTGGCCCTTCTTTAAAAATAAACTGAGGGACGGATCTGATAAGCAGCTTTGTTTGCGTGGCCAGGCAGTAGGACTTCCTCATTTCTGGCAGCGTGGACTGGATGTAATCCTTTATGTAATTGTGCCATAAACAGAGTTGTGTCTGACAGTCTCCACGGGACAAGTACCAGGAGAGAACACTTGTAATTAGGATTTGATTTATGATAAAGCAGCACACCCGGTGCTGCTCTTTTATCATACTTCTTTGAGAGCAAGAATAAGCCTTTAAAAGCTGAAAAGGTGTCAGTAGCGAGGATAACAAGAGCAGGGTTATGGTGATGTACAGCTTCTTAACAAAGAGAAATAGGATTAAACTGTGAATTATATTTTAGTCTAAATAATGAAAAAAGTTCACATGATAATTTTCCAAGGGACATTATGAAAGTCTGGTTCTTTGCTAACAATAAACTAGATAAAACAATAGAACATGGTGGCTGAACAGAAAGGAATTTGAATACATTCTACTAATTTCACCGGTAATTTTATTAGATTTCACTCTCAGAATAGTGTGCAACTAGTTATAAAGCTTATCAAGTATTGTTTAAGATTTTGTTAATTTTTCAGTATCGGTGAAATTCAGCAATAATTTACCTAGTTAATCCTGTCTAACCAGCTCTCAAATGAGCAGTTGGGAATAGCCCTGCATCTGGAAAGAGATGAGCTTTCCTCCTTTCCTCTTTAAGCTCAGTGATGAAGTGCTTCATGACCCCCAAACTGTCTCGTTTGCCACCCTCTTCAAATCTAACCTGTGAGTTTAGGCTGATACCGAAACTGTTCCACGGCTTGAACTGCCAAGCAAAACACATGCAGTGAATGAAACATAGTGACGAGCATGTTTATACCTCCCACCATCAGGCATTTTATTTGCATTTCTTAATTGTTTAGTAAAATGAGAAAGGAATAGAGGAAATTAAATTGGTAATAAAGCAATTAAATTGTAAAACTACGCACTTAATTGCTACATGGGGCACTTGTGCTGAACTGGAGCTCGGTGCTGGTTCAGCTGAGTTACACAGTTCAGGGCTTGTGTGCCGTGACAGAATAGGGAAAATTACACTGCATAGTTCTTTACCTCATCATCTTCTGTTAGGTCTCCACTGCCTTCACAGATTTAATGTGCCTCATCCCAAAATTAATTTTTAGGAAAATATACTTCATAATCCAACTTTTCTGAATCTTTACAATATTAAAACACATGTTTTGGGTTTTGTTATTTGTATTAAATCCCGAAGAACCTCATAATGGATTTTCAAGTTTAAGAAGCGGGGGGGAAATCAGGTAAAAGCATTTTTAAGCTGTTGTAGAATGCAGAGCTGCTTTAGAACTGTGAATATTAAAATATATGTGATTGGTAGGATAGGAATCAAAATCAGAATGAATTAGGTTTGCCTTTTTTAATAAGTTGGTCCTTCCCAGATATTATTTCTTATCTGCATTGTTCAGATGGAATTTTTTTATATATCTAAATCTCTTTCTCTTTTCTTTTTATTTTTTCTTCTCTATTTAGGAAAATTCCTCCTGCGGCAGATAGTCCCATGCCTTCTCCAGCAGCACATGTCTCCACGCCTTTTCCAGCATCAGTCTTACAGCCTTTCAGCAACCCCAGTGCGGTGTATATTCCTTCAACACCTATCAGTTCAAGGATCACTTCTTCTTCTTACATAATGACATCAGCCATGTTATCCAATGCAGCCTTTGTGACAACGTCAGATACAAATTCCATTGTGTCACACACTACAGCTTTTCCTCACGTGGCTGCAAGCCTAAGTATCATGGACTCAACTTTTAAGGCGCCATCAGCTGTGTCACCTGTGCCAGCAGTCATCCCCTCCCCATCCCACAAGCCATCCAAAACAAAAACCAGCAAATCCTCAAAAGTGAAAGACCTGTCATCTCGGAGTGATGAGTCTTCAAGTAACAAAAAGAAAAAGCCGCAGTCATCATCATCATCGTCGTCATCATCGTCCTCGTTATCTTTGCAGACATCTTCCTCCTCTTCATTTTCAGGGTCCCACAAAAAGAACTGTGTCCTGAACCCCAGTTCAACTTTGAACTCCTATCAGGCTACATCTTCCTATAACAGCATGTCTGTGCACAATACAAATAACGGAACAAGCCCACTCAGTGCCAAATCGGAGCCCTCAGGACGGACTTCATTGTCAAGTAGTTCAACAGACTCAGTGAAACACATGAGCATGGTAGTAAGCAGTATTGACTCTTCTAACCTGTCTGTATCTTCTCTTGTGCACCACTCAGGGGACCATTCCCTGGGAGCACATAATGCAGTGTCTTCTCTACCCCTTTCTTTTGACAAATCAGAAGGAAAAAAACGTAAAAACTCTAGTTCTAGTAGCAAAGCCTGTAAAATCACTAAAATGCCTGGTATGAATAGTGTTCATAGAAAGAGCACTGCCAACCTTATTTCTGCGGTGCCAGATCCTACAAGCAGCTCCATCTCTCGGCAGGTAAGGGACTCTTCCAGTTGTTTCTTTGCAGGTCCTGTCTGACTTACTTGAAATATTTCATGCAGTCTGAAAAGAAAATACTGTGTTTGCTTCAGATTGTTTTTTATCACACAACTTACTTTCTAGGTTAATACAGAAACATTTGTATTTGTTTTGTACTGATCATAGATGTTTCTAGAGTTAAAAAAAAAACTACTTTCTTAAAATATTTTTATGAAATTTTTTAATTCAATTAATAAAGTAGCCATTTGTATGTCTGAAAGTAAAATTGAATGTCCAGGATGGATAAATAATTTTTAGAAATTAATTTTTTATCTTAATTCTCATCTCTCTGAAATAAATGGTGTCATTAAAACAGGAGGACAAAAGTCAGCATTTCTGTTTGTTTCTTTTCCCAAACTTGTTGCTGATTCATTTCTTAATGTTACGTGAGTCTCCTCATTGCTTCTATGTAAAACGGTAACATCTATCTTTCCCCTGGGGGGAGTCAGATGCCGTTCCCTGTTTGAAACTAGAGAAAGTAAGAAATTAAGATCTTAACCAGATGACCTTTAGTGGGCATTTAGTTAACTCTTTTAGTGTGCACATGCTCAGAATATTGAGGTTGATGCAACAGATAAGGTTGAACACTTGCTTCATTGTCACCAGCAGTAGAGCTTTGACTGACTTCTCTTTCAGTGATGCTACATAAGGACAAGAGTGTTTGTGAAATAAAATTTGGTGAGGCAATGACCGATATGATCTTTATAATGATCGACTGTTTCATTCTGCCACCGTGGCCAGTGCTGTGCAGTCACAGAAAACAAACCTTGGCTGTGGCATCTGTAAGACAGAACCATAGAAAACAGAATACTCAGAAAATCCAGAGAGGGTAGCTCAGGAATTTTTTTTGTTAGTGAAACTCTCATTTCCAAAGGAGATTGCCCTCTCCATTTCAAAATTCCATTTTATTCGCAAGATCTTGGGCGAGGCAATCCATAGCTATTGCGTGGGCAGGATTGGGAGTGGAAGGATTTTAAATGTGTCCTGCCGTCAGAAGTAATCTTTAAGCCACTGGAGGCAGTGGAGGGTGCTGTAAATTCTTCATTCTGTCACACACCTGGTTTTTTAAATACGCGTATGCCCCAAAAGATTAAATTGCCCTGAGATATTACAATCTCAAATGGGAAGAAAAAGTAAGTACAAATTGGTTCTTTGGTACAAACATTGGTGGTAGGAAATGGATTGTATCTTCTTTTCACAGCACATGGACTGCATCCGTAGCTACTGCAGTCTGAGGAAGTCATAGAGATACATGCAGGAGGTTCTGAGTTAAAATTCTGACTCCTCTAATGATTAAATCTGTTCCTGTGGGACGTTCCTGTTCCATTTTGTCATGTATTTCAGCATGTTGCACAGTAATGCAAGTAAATAACCCCAAAGAATCAATCAAAGGATTTTTCTAAATATTTGTAAATATGTAATTCATGCTAATTTTTTTCTTAAGTAAAAGGTTAAATATATGTAATGATACACAGATTTTTAAACAATGTTTTTATATACGTGTACAGGTGCATACAGATGTATACATGCATGTATACACGTGTGTGCATAGGTAAAAGCTGGTAACACTTTCCTCTTACACTGCTGGTCTTTGGAGCTACACTAGTGATTAGAATAGGGAGGTTGATTGTATTTCCAGATGTCTGGCTGGCAGCTAATTGTCTTTGTGACAAGGATTCTGAATTATATGCAATGCAAAATAGACATTTCCTAAATAAATAATTCGTACCCACGTAAGCATATGGGTCTAATAATACTACGTACTTTACGTGTGAATATTAAAGCTCTGGAGAATACAATACTTGAAATCACTTTTAAGCTGTGCTGTTTTGACTGGTGTTCTAGAAAGGCAATCACAGTAAAAATTCTAAAAAAAAAAAAAAAAAAAAAAAAAAAAAAAAAACAACAAACAAAAACAAAAACCCCCCAAACTATTACTTAAAATCTTGCTCCGGTTCCGTGATGTAATAGTGCAAATTAAATTAACAGAGTAAGAACATGGGGGGAAAAAAATCACTGGTGATAGGCTCAGTTTTGAGGGTGTTTTTTTTCCCTAATGTAGTTCAAAGCTGGCCTGGATATATGATAACTGAAAATGTTAACCATTGGGTTTTGAAGTATACTTTAACAGAGGGGTTAAAAAAAAGGATTTGAGTCTTGGCTTCAACCAAATCCTTTTGAAATGGTGTTCATGTCACTAAAGACCCTACACAACTGGGAATCTCCCTTTCTTATTTTCTCTGAGTGCCGTAACTGCTCCGTCTGTCTGAATTACGCTTCTGTGGTGAGGCGCTGCCCTTCCAGCTCTGAATGAAGGCAGGGTGGTAAAGCAGCTCGAAGCCGAGCACGGGGCTGCAGGCTGTGCTGCTTCTTGCTTTGTCTTACGTAGAGAGTGAGTCTGCTAGTCTCAGGAGCACGGCGTGAATGAAAGGCTGGAGAGGTGTGATACTCCCTCTCATGAGTGCAGGGTCTCAGCGAGCTCATTGCCAAGAAACTATTTCTCCATTTAACAGATGTACCTGTATTTCATTATGGAAGCGTTTTATGGATGTCACAGTGGTGGATGTAGAGAAGAAAGGTTTGCAGGTGTGCCATGACATTCTGAATGCCTAGGAAAGACTTTACAAGGTTGTGTATCTTTAGTCAAGGTGGAAGAAAAGCACACTGCTACCTAGAGAACAGCGGAACAGCATGCAAACCAACAAGCTAAAGGGGAGAGGACAGGCAGAGCCCCTACCCTTTTAATCTTTGTGCATCGCGGGAGCTGCCTTCAGAGCTGGCTGTAAATAAAAACATTAAACATTTCTTCTGGATAGAACGTGAACAGAGAACACTGTTTTAAACAGTTGCTGTGTGAGAAAGCGCAGACACGGAGCAGGAGACAAAGGTTACCTTTCGCTGTATATGTGAGAGGGCAAAACAACAAATGATGTGGCAGAAGGGAAGGAGAAAGGGGATGTTGGTGAAAACTCTGCTAGCCAGTGCCACGGTCCCTTCTGTTCAGTAAGAAACTTGCAACTGCATTTGTCATTGTTTAGAAGCCAGGTCTTTGCTACATCTCCATCAAATGATTAAAAATGCTATTACTTTTAAGTCTGTGGACCTTATGAAAAACTACTCAAACTCCAGTCATCTGCTATTTGTAGGCAGGTGTCCATGGTTATTTTTATCAGATGTAACACCTGAGGAAGTAACTATTCCTCTGGCTCAACAGCTGCTTCCCCGTTTGTATTGCAACGGAAATATCTGCACAATGTTTATGGATAGTTGTAGGAAAAACTAAGACAGACTGTTCTTGCAGAGTGCTGTAATCTCAAGCACTGAAATAGGCAGATTGAATATTGCAATATTTTAACTACGTACTTTTAAAATTATGTGTGTGTGTGCTACTGTCGGTTTGCACTCATTCACAATAAAATTCTCTGATGCAGTAAATTCATACAGTTGCAGATTTAAACCTTTGGAGTTCAGCTTTTCTGGTCAATATTTGCTTTATTGAGCAGTAATAAATGCGGACTCTCTATGGCATGCTACAGTGCTCGGCCACTTGCTTTAAACTCTACAGGAGTGTGGAAGGTCCCCTTGGGGAGGAGTCTGTGACCTCGAGTGCTCTGTGCTCACTCAGTTTTGCTGACTAGCTGCACTAAGTGACTCCAGTAACTTGAGAAATTAGTATTTTGGTCTAGAGAGGTGGGGGGTTACAATCTATATTCCTTCTTGCACTGTTTTTTATGTTGTTTTCTGACCCGTAATAGTATTTATGTGCCTTATCAGAGTTCCTTTAAAGTCTTCAGGCTCTGAGAGATAATTATGATTCTATCTGAAGTGTATCTTTTGCAATAGCAAAATACCTGTGTTCCAAATGCAAAGCAATTAGCACCACTTTACACAGGAACGGGAAGGCCGTTACAAGCACCTGCATTCAACTGACAAATATGCCTCTCAACACTGCTCAATTAATGTCTTTCAGATTGGGAAAAATAGCAGTGTAGCTTTGTCACAATCCAGTCCTTCGAGTACATCAAACCCAGTACACAACAGACAAGTAAGTTGCTTTAAAAAAAAGTGTACTTAAGTAGTCTGTAAATGGTTTGTAATATTTTATACTGTGAAATTTTAAAATACAATTTCTTTATGAAAACAGTTCTTTATGCAAGCTGTCTTTTGGTGAACTAGTATTAGATTTCTCCTCTCACTTAATTTTTTTCCAGCTATTTTCCCCTCCGAGATTTATGATTAGCAAGTTTTCTGCTTGTTTCTTACCACCTGTAACATGCCTCGGGTTGGCTTATCTGCTGCTTACTGGCTGTTGCTTTGGTGATACAAACGCAGCAGCAGCAGAAGCTGTCTGCTCAGGATCCAGCTAAGCTGGTGTGGTTTTTCTATCCAACTTCCCCTGCTGAGCGAGATGGCACAGCAGAGTCCTGAGACTGGTATAGGAAGGACAGCAGTTAAAAATAGGCCAGAAGTGAAAGCAGCAGAGGGAGGACAGAAACAGGACAGAGAAGACCAGGCACTTGAGTGTTCAGAGAAACTTACCTGGAAGCATAACTAGACTAAGATAATCTGAGTTCTTCTTAGAGAAATTCTTTGTGCTCCCACCACGCCTGTTTATCACACAAACTACTGGTCAGATAACTGTAACAATTATTATAATAAATTCTGTAACTCAGATTTTTTGTGAGGACGGGTGCTTGACCTGTGATCGAGCCCTCACCTCTCTGGAGGACTGATAGACTAGTTGGTTTTTTTTATATGGCCCCTGCCGTTTGACTCTCCAAGTTGAGTAGTTTATCAAGAATTCATTATCAAGATCCTCAATATGAAAAAGTTTCCCATCTCAGCAAAGTGTAGTCACAAGTAAACAAAAATTGTGGCGGATTTTTCTGTACAGTCAAAATTCTGTTACGTATTCTGGCTAAATTACACAGGAGTAGTTATTCCGAAGGGCTGTGCTGCTTCGTTTCTGCTGTGTAGACACAGCAAAAGAATAGTAATGATTGTAGTAATGATAACCCGTGACTCTGTCCCCATTAAAAATACTCTGAATCACTCACATCTTGAGATGAACTGCCAAATGGTAAATTACTGTTTTTTCTCTTGGTGCTGAATGCAAAGCTGTATACGTATGGAAGAACTACTTTGAAGGGAAAAAAGTGGAAAGTTTCTTCATACTTCCAGGGACTGGTGTGTTCTCCTGTGTGAGACGCTGTCATCCAGCTGCCCGTAACAAACAGGGGATAAAGCCGTTCTGAAGTGCAGAACGGTCTTTGCTTTGACCTGCTGCTCCTGTGTTAGCATAAATACACACTACCCAAGGAGCAGAGCTTGGTGCGATCTGTTGCCTAGATCCCAGAGGGAAAACCTAACAGTACAAAACATAAATTTTGTGGCAGCTTTATGTAAACAGAGGCTATCGCTGAGCATTTCAGCTGCATGATTCTGTAACTGTATAAAAAATAGAACTGTGTGCTTGTTTTAAGCCCCTCAAACTCTTTAGTGTTACAAATATGTTTCCGTCAGTTTGGTAGTTGAATATAGAGCTCAGAATACAAATACCATTTCTTTGTAAAGGTAATTGGGTAACAGTAAGTGGATCTGCAAGTATATGCTGTGTCAGTAAGGCTATTACTGGGGGAACCTGAGGCCTCCTGGGTTTGATGTTAGCATTGTCATAACCGGGATGATGAAGGAGTCGAAGGGAAGTAAGGTCTGTAGGCAGAGACCATCTCTGCTGTACACTGGGGACTGTAGTTGGAAAAATCAGGCAAGTTTTCGTGAATACAAGTCAGAACAACAGACTCTGAACAATGCGGTTTGAAGCAGAACTGCAGCCCTCAGGGTAAACGTGTGTAGAGAGCAGTGACTCTGGACTGCTGCCACTGTGTCACCTGGTCAGGCAGCCTGTTGGGGTTGTCAGCTGGTGCAGAGGGGGAGCTAGAAGGGAGGAGAAGATGGTGGTTTCTCAAAAGAAGGGAGAGGGGCCCTTAACCCAACAGGGGGTGAGATTGAGGTGTTTGGGGAAGTGCGGCAGGCTGTAAACCCAGTCTGGTGTGGGCCTGTGTGAAATGCTACTGAGAAAGCAGCTTCCCCGCTCGCCTTCCAAAGTGTCCAGCTGGAGCTGAGAGGACCTGCAGCAGTGCTGAGAAAGCCCCCTGCCACCAGTCACTGGCTGTGTCTCATCACTCAGTTGTGAGATAAAGTGCCCTGCAGCTGTTTTGCTTCCACACAAGTAGTTTCTTCTGGTCATTTGGTACATTTGTTGAAGTACTCTGTACTCTCAGGTTCTCCTGTTGGGGACTAGTGGCTGTGAGGATAACTGTTGTGGGACTGTCTGCGCTTTCCCATCGTGTTACACTCAGTCAGGTTAAACTCAGATGAATTATTACCAATTCCATATATTTTGAGACCTGAACAGGGGCTTGTATGTGTGAAAGCATGCCTGGTTTTCCAACTACGGTTGCTTTAATAAAAAAAAAATTAATTTTCCCTA
>NW_010397655.1:0-10641 GCF_000710305.1 Buceros rhinoceros silvestris | reverse complement strand
TGCCTGTTAATACCAATTATGTATTAAAAGCGTGTTGTTCTCCAGACTTTATCCTTGTTCCAGGTTTATAACTAATCAAGTGTTTTTGTCTTCATAGTGCTTTTAGGTGCCTGAATGTGTTAACACTTCAAGACCTCAGTATGCGGTGGTTTTTAAATACTGAGTAACTAGATCATTTTATTAAGGGAAGGTGACAACGTGTGTGCTGTGTGGGGACTCCTTGTGCATGAGAACATGTGTAGAGGAAAGGATTCTTCAGAGTTGTCGTCTGATTGCTGCTCTTTATTTGCAATGATCCACCAAGTTAATGAACATGAGGTTCGCCAAAGCTTACTAGAATCAGACAGGCCCAAAAGGAAACACGCTGTTTATCCAAAGCAGTTCCTTTTCTTAAAGGTCTAATGTAATCAGAAAACAGGGAGGGAATTTAGTTCAGGGACTTGAAATAAATTCCTGCTTTGAGTTCTGTCAGACGCGGATGTTATTAAAGTGTTATACAGTGAAAGACATTTTGTGATTTTGAACCTGGCTCTGGTTTCTCTTTTAGAAGACATCAAACCGGACTGGTAGAATAAGGACTCTTCCATAACAAGGAAAAGGAACCAGCCTATAATCTCTAGCTCTCAGCAGCCCTACTCCACAGGGTTTTTCTTTTCTATGTCCTGCAGATGGATTTAACCTTTTATGAATTTGTGGTTTTAAAGAGAATTAAATTTACAGAAAACTGTAATAGTGATTTGTTTAGTTTTTTCACTTGTATTTGCCACTGATCTGTGTGTTCTGCTTGGTTATGTTTCATGCCTTTTAAAGCTGTTAGCGTTGCAATGCTCCCTTTGTTTTCTTACCAGAACACAGCGGACATTCCAAAAAAAAAAAAAAAAATCCAGATCATGATTTGAATTTATTTAAAGGATCTCCAAATTTTTTCATTAAATAAAAATTACAGTAATTCTGTATTTAAGCTTGTCCTATGGATAAAAATTGAGTGCATTTCTTCGTAATTTGCAAACAGCTGGAGCACTGCAACTTTAGGGACTAATCCTGACTGGTGCTCTGTACCTACAGCATTTAATAATTTCAGTGGGAATTCTGAGTGTTCAGCCTTTTCTGGGATCAGGCTCTTCGAGACTCTGTACTTCAATCAATGCGTAGCAGATTTTTGCACCAAACTGTAATTAATGTTATCAGGGGCTCAACCCATAAAATCCCCCATCTCGGTGGATTTCTAGACCCTTAAGATCGTAGCCCTCGGTAACTTCTGTAAGCAGTTTGGGTTCGCAAGGACAGGAGTTGAGCAGATTGGCTTGCATCAATAGAATTGCACTGACAGTGTTTCTTATAGGATTACTGAATAATTTTTTAATAAAAATATAGATTTTATAATCAGGAAGCCAATACTAGGTACTGGAACAATACTTCAGAGGAGTTAATTTTTATTTCTACAGTGTTAAAAGTGCACTTATATGCTGGTTTATTTACATCTTGGGGAAAGGCGAGAGACTGCAAATAGGGAGATTATTACTACTTTCTTTTTTAAAAAAAGAAGGCTTAAGGCAAATTTTAAGACTAAAAATGTTTAAGCAATTATAAACAAGGCTAGACCCTTTGAAAAAAGTTTAGAAATATTCTTAAAATAAATTTTTATAGTGTTAATTTTGTAATAATTTATGTTTTGCTATACTTCAGAGCTAACTGACCGGTATAGTTTCAGAAACAGTATGAAACTTAGGAAAGTTTAAGCAATGTTTATATTTTTAAAATGTTCTTTGAATTATGTTTTTATTGTACATTTCTTCAGACTGAAAAATGTGTACATATCTTTGTTATTTTTGCACAATTTTTGTCTTGTTCAGTTTTAGGAGCATTACTATGTTGATTTTTTTAATTTATTTTGAGTTATAAAACTGCAGGAGTTTAAAAATCTCAGTAACAAAGTCATCCTCTGTACTCAATGAACTGCTATTTCTAGTTGACGAGGGAAAACAGTGGTTGTGAGATTCAGTGGTTGCTTCTGAGAAATCATGCTAATGAATGACTGAAGGAGCAATTTTGTAGTTTTAGGAAGCTTTAGCTCTTTCCATGCATCTTTTAATTGGAAAGCTGGAATATGGAGCCTGTCCTTTGAATGCTGCTTAAATTTTTTTTTTCAACTGGCTTACACCTGACAGCATTTCAGGAAAGTTAAGCACGAAGTAAAATCCCACAGTGTTCCTTCATCATCAAAGAATCATTATTTAAATTCTACGTATCAAAAATTGCAGCCTGAAAAGTGAAATGGAAGTAAACATTTGGAAAAAACGGATACAAACTGGACCAGCCTATAATGCATTATTAGCGTAGCATTCATTCGGTAGTTCTTTTTCTTCCCCATTTGCCTGAAAATCTTGTGATTTGTTTCCAGCAATAGAGGCTCAGAAGCTTTGGTTGTTACACATACGCAATGCATAGGCCCGTCAGCCATAAAAAGCGACTTGGATAACTTGTATGCCTTCTTTTGTATCGATGTAACAATTGTACATAGTGCTGATCGACCTTTGTAGAGAATAGTTTATACAGCATATTCTATTATTGCTGATTCTCAGTGAACTATTGTTTTAAAAAAAAGAAGAAAAAAAGAAATTTTTCTATTTACACCTTATATTTTGTTATGCTGTTGACCCATGGCACTTTAACAAAACTCTGTGGGTTTTGCATAGCTGGTCAGTCATGGGATATATTAAATAACTGTTGTTGCACAGAAATGAATTTGCACCTGCTATATTGTGCTTTCCTACTACAGATTTTAGAACCTTTTCCAGAAGACTTTTGAAGAAAGCATGTCCAATCATTCTAAGAAAAAAAAAATGCCATACTTGTACAGCCAATTTCTTTTCTACAATCCATATTTTGTAACACTAAGTATTTTCATTCTTTGTCCTGCACCTTTATGTATTAGCAGTATCAAATAGAATTCATTCCATGCTTGTGATAATTGTAAGCAGAATAAATGTCTAAAGTAGGTGTAAATAGTAAATTCTATGGCTTACAGTTTAAAAAAAGGAAAAACAGAACAAACATGTATCTGATTGATACTGCCATGGTTCAACACCGGGCCTGGAGATATTCTCTAGTGAGCGATTGTATTTTTTGTTTTTTGCTTTTTTTTTTTTTTTTTTTTTTTTTTTTTTTTTTTGTAACATGGCTTTGTAAATAAAATAATTTATATGTTTGTAAGAAACAGATGGGTTTTGTCATTATTATCTCTGCAAAGCAAAAATGGTGCGTGTATTGCGGAGTGCCCCAGAGGAAGAGGCTGAAATACACCGTGCAGGGAGCCAGCACTGAGAACTGGACAGGGAGTTTGTAAGATCTGCCCAGTGCTCTGTACGGGGCTGAATTGCTCTGAGATTGTTTTTGGCATTCACAACTAAAATATTTCTGTATTTACATGTCAGGACACGTGTGACGATACGTTACTGAGGTTTTTGCACTGATAAATCATTTTTAAATTCCTTTGCTTAGCTGAACGCACTTTCTCGTTCTTATCAGTGAAAGAATTAACTTTGCCACAGCTGCTAGATTTAGGAGTTCTCACTCCAGTGGGCAGTACAAATTCATCACCAGTCTTTTTATCACTGTTAATAATAAAAATGCAATGTTTTTCTAGGCATTAAGATTCTTGTTCTCTGTAAAGCCTGTTCCAGTTACAGATCAAATGAGACTTAACTTGTTCATTGGCTCGTCAGCGCTGCAAAGAGGATTGCAGTTTCTTCTCTCGCAGCAAACCTCTTCTGCAAATCTGGGAAGGTGTACATTTTTATGCTCCTTTTATGAAGTATCTGGAAACTCCTTGGAGATACTCTAGGGAAGATACTCACGATTATGGTATGATCTTTTTTAAAAGCAAGAAATTTGGACTGCAAACTGCCATTTTGTAAGCATACACTCAGAACTGGCAGAGGAGATAGAAAGCTGGCCTGCGTTACGGGAATCTGAGGAAAAATTTACCTTCTGGGTGAACAGCTGAGTGAGTAATGTCTTGCAAGTTTGGATACCTGTCGCAAAAGCTAATCCTGAACATACTCTTTACTGTCCAATTTGTGCCTTGGTCTGAGCAGCTTCTATTTTGAAACCTTTTTTTTTTTCCCTAACCTTGAGTTTATCTTTTCTAGTACAGAATAACAAAACATCACGAAGTAACAGTAGATTCTGAACCTTCATCTGACAGAGTGGTGCCCGTGCAGGGCTGAAGAATGAGTGACACTGAGTAATATTCTTTCGTGTTTCTAGCAGCCATTAGAAAGTAAAGCTACAGCCACGAAAATGGAATGTTAGAATCATGAATTATTAGTTGCTTGCCATCGCTGTCCATGGCCAGCAAAGGTCAAAGACCACTGAATTTATTTCCCAAATACGGAACTGGATAATTTTTTAGCACTCGCAGGCTCATTAGGATGATTTACAAGCTGTTCTCTATTTAGAGTTGGTTTCCCCCACCCTTTTTGGTTATACAAGTATTTTGCTTGTAGCAGTATTCTTTCGCTCGTATTATCTAACATGCTCTAAATACCAATGGTTTCAGAGGGAAGCAGATAACACTAACTTTTTTATTCCTTGCACTCTAGTTTTTATGCTTGTGGTTTTACCATAGAAGTATTTATTTTAGAAGAAACGCATTGCTGTGTGCAACCAGTATCTGTTTTACTCTTCCAAATATGTCAGGATTCACAATTGGAAGAAATGCCAAATACTGATTCCAGCAATATTTGGAGGAGATTGATGCAACAGGCTCAGACTTTCGAACACAAGAATGTTTATTTCATGCAAATTTTTATGCCATTTTGCTCCTTGAGTACCTCTTGAAAGCTACTGCTCAGAAGTACCAGACCTCTTTCCTAAGCAGAAGAAAGATAAAGCTGGTAATTCAGCAGCAGGCCACTGTGTGCCCTTCCACTGGAGAATCCATGGTAGGTGCTTTGCGTGCACTTGTTCTCATTTTGTAATGCATCTGAAATGACAGGATTCTTTTGTGGGGGCTGTTGTTGTTGTTGTGTACGGCTGACCTGCAGAAATATTTAGATCTAGTCTGTGATCTGCTCTCCCTACAGAAGAGAGAAGGGAAGCTCCCCATGTTTGGGGTTAACAGAGCAATGCAACACGGCAATTACTTTCTTCTAAAAGCAATGCCCCTGTTGAGGAGAGACTATAGGGAAGCTTGTCAGAAACAGCAATCAGATCCAGCAGAACTTGATTTGAGGGTAAGGATACCGGAGGGGACTCGAGGTGGTGCCATCATTCAGCTGCCCCTCTGGAGATCTCCCAAACCCTGAAAGATTTAGCTCTGAAACTGAATCTGTGTTTGGTTAACTTGCAGCAGTTACTAACGTGGTTGATGTGACAAGAGACTAGTTCTCCAGAGGACTTGCCTAGCATGAACAAAGTTTATTAACAGAATGCTACAGGTGTAAAGGCCTGTTGGTGTAAATACAGTGAATGGCCTGATGAACTCATGAGGGCAACCCTGCGAGTCCTGTATCTGTGTCAGCTGATTTCTGCTGAGGCAGAGGGGGGAAGAGTACGCATCACTGCAGATGAGAAACCATCATCCCTTCCCAGTGGCAAATTCATTCAGTGCTGGTTTGGAGGCCTCTGCCACAGGCGAGTAGACAGCTCCTGGGGAAGGATTACTCAGACTCAACTGTTTAGCCTTTCCCAACCGCAGATGGAGAATATACAGGGCTGTCGCCTCGGTCCTGAAGATACTCTCAGTAGCCTACATAAGAATCTTGCCCTTCTGGTCAGCTCCACTCTTAAATTGCAACTATTTGACTTCCTTTTTCTTTAGTTTTCTCTTATTTTGACCCATAATCAGTTGGGGGTGGGGCATTTGTTTTGGGGTGGCTTTTGTTGTTGGAGGTTTTTATTTCAATCTTCCCATCAGTTACTCCTTCCTTGTGAATTCTCTTGAGGATTTGTGTTTGGACTGTATAGCCTGAACAGCAATACCAGCGCACTGCACTTGCTGCTTCCTTATAAAGCAGATACGCACTGTACGATTTTGGATGCAGGTTTAGTCTTTGCAGTTGACTTAAACTCCAAACATTCACAGTTTAGCCTTATGACTGCAAGGTTTCGTCATCCTGGAGGGGAGGGCAATACAGTAGAGGCACAAGTGATCCAGGCTACTTCTGTATTATATCAAGGACAATTTCTTGACACAAATGCTCAACAAGCTGAGTCTGGCTATGCTAGACATGCTGCTCACACATAAGGAAGGGCTGTCTGAAAACGCTGACGTTGGTGGCAGCCTCGGCAGCAGTGAATACGAGGTAGCAAAGCTTTAGATTCTGAGGGAAGTGAGGAAGATAAATAGGCAGATTGAAACCCTGGCATGTAGGAGAGCAGACTTTGTCTCCTGGAGACATTTTATTGTCAAAATCCCACAGAAGACTGCCCTGAAGAGCCATGGGGAGCTAGCTGGAGCACAAGAACAGACCATTCCGATATGCAGGAAGCTGAGCAGACATGGGAGGAGGCTAGCACGGCTGAATGGGGAACCCCTGATTGAAATAAAATCCAAAAGGCAAGTATACAGACTGTGGAAGCAGGGGTGGGCTGCCCTGGAGGAATACAGAAACGCTGGCCAGGCATGCTGATGCAGAGCTAGGAAGACTAAAGCTCAGATGGAGTTGGAATTAGGGATGTGAAGGACACTTTCTGTACATTAACATGGAAGGATAGCTAAGTAAAACATGGACTCTAGTATGTGGGGTGAGTAACCTAGTGACAACACAGAAACCACTGAGGCATACTTGGTGCTACCTTTGCTTCCAGTTTTAACTGGAGACATCCATGCTCAGATCCTCAAGCAGGTTGTGGGGAATGAGGTACTACCCACCTAAGACAGAGCCTGAGTTAAGGACTACTTACCCTGGATCTATTCCAGCCTATGGGAAAAGCTGGGCTCGATTCAGGGATGCAGGCTGGTACCATTAAAAGGCTGTGAGAGATCGTGGTGAGCAGGGTACACGGTTTCTAAGGACTGGAAATAGGCAAAGGCAGTGCCCATTTTCAGGAAAAGTGCCAGGGAACCACAGGCTGCTCAGCCCAACCTCAGTCCCAGGCAGAATATGGAACAAACTCCCCTAGATGCTGTGTCTGGGCCACGTAGATTTTACCAAGGGGAAACTATGCCTGACCGGCCCGCTTGCCTTCTGTGATGAAATAAGTGCCTTCAGGTACTGACCAGAGAGCAGTGCATGGTGTTTACTTTGAACTTAGCAAAGCTTTTGACGCCATCTGCTTTTTTATGCTTACAATAAATTGTAAGAGATACGGATATAAAGATACACACCTTTGCAGGAAAAGGAGCCAGTGGACAAGCTGAGCCAGTAAAGGGCTGCTGGGGTGCTGAAAGCTACCCACAGCCTGAGCCGCAGCAGTCAGAGGGTACTGACTGTCACCAGACTATCACCCTCTGTTTTGGCACGTGTGAGATTGCATCTGCAGAACCGTCCAGTCTGGGCCTCCGCTGCACAAGACGCAGCACGCAGCCTGAAGTGAGCCCAGTGGAGCACCCAGGTGGTTAGTAGCTGTATGTGATGTATACCGATATGATAAAAAATAAGAATGTTAGTTCAGTTTTAAGAGAAGAAGCTTAAGGAGGGGAGAGGGGTCTGAGTGCTGTCCAGCTACAAGATGGGTGACTGTAGAAAAGATGGAGCCAGACTCTTCCTGGTGAAGCACAATGAAAGGGCAAGAAGCAATAGACAGATGGTAGAGCAAGGGGAATTCTGATCAGACACAAGGCAAAAGTTCTTTCCAATGCAGATGAGCACTGAAACAGGGACCAAGTGACGTGGAATCTCCATCTTGGATGTAGTAAAAAAACTGACTGGACAAGGCTGTGAACAAACTTTGAAACTAGCCCAGTTTGAGGGGGGAGGGGGTTTGACCACATGATCTCCAGAGATCTATTCCAACCTAAATTATTCTGACCTTCTATACAAAAAAAAAAAAAAAAAAAAAAAAGGTTCTGGCTATTGAGATAATTAATACCCAGAAGTTAGTATTTCTGCTGTTAATTACTTTCCTTTGTAAATCTGTAGTGTGAAATCCTCTCGTGAGGAACTCTCCTGTATTTTAGAAGTCTTTGAGAACACACAGTGGAAGGGTGCAGGGGAGCTCTCCACAGAAGCTACAGAAATGGCAGGACCCAGTCCCTGCAGCTCCTACCTGTGCTCCCTAACACCAAATGCTTTCTACTGTCCGTGTCCAGGAGGAGCAGAAGCAGGTAAAGCACTAAAGGAGGTGCTACTCGGAAAGTTCACAGTAAGTGTGTGACAGACCTAGGCATCTTTCCCAGCCCTCGTTGCTCCTTTCACCGCGCTAGACTTCAGTCTTCTAACGCTCCCATTTAGAAAAACATGAATAACTGCCTGTTTTCCCCAGCAAGACAAATGTGTGTTCTGCAGCCAGCTTCATACCTGACCTGCAGTCCCTGTTCCTCTTCATTACAACTCTCAAGACTCCTGGTACACTATTTAGTCCTTCGTAATTAGATAAAGGCTTAAGTTACTAACGATATTCTGCAAGAGGCTCGGCTTCTGTCACAAGAGGTATTAAGCCTTTCAACCAAATTCAATTTATATAACCAGGACCCTTTAAATGCATGAAAATAGATTTGATCCTTCAGTTCTTGATTAAAACTCGATTAGCACCATCTCCGTAACAGAACCAGAAACCATGGAGATGTTTGTCAAATCCTGGTTTTCTCTGTCACCAGAAGTTCTGTTTCTCTAACAATAGTCTATGTGAGCTTCTCACACATTGGCCTTAACTATCATACTTTTAGGACTCATATATATATATATGTATATATATCTGATACTATCATCATCATCATCATATGAGCTGAGGATAATAATTTATTATTTAAATAACAAATATATGATTCATTACCAGAACATTTTTTTAGGAAATGAATTGTGCTTTCTTAACAGTGAAACAGAATTTTAAAATTATTCCTAGCTGTAAATCAAATCAGGGTTTGCTCTGCTTAGTGATTTTTTTAACCATTCCTCAGAGAAACACACTTCAATCTGTAATTCCTGTGTTAATTCTTAAAACTTCAGCCTTCAACATATGTATTTCATACTGGTTACCTTTGGTTGCCACTACAGAAGAAAGTTCTTCAGCCAAATACTGTTTTCCTGTCTAAAATACTGACTTACTTACCTACTTTCTCTGCAGTCTTCCACTGGCTCCTTCTTCCCCTGTCAATCTTCCTATCCTTAGGTTCTCATTTTCACAAAAAGATTTTCCATGTCTTTCTTTATTTCTCCTCTCCTGACCAGCTCGGTCTCCTCTGTGTACTTCTCCACACTTCAGTCTACACTTTCTCTGATCGCTCTTGGCAGACTCTCTGGAAAGGCATAGAAAAGTCAAATGCAGGAAGGGGTTCAGTAACCAGGAACAGCGTTTCTTAGGAAGAGGAGGTTTCTATCACTGCCAGGTACCTGTCAAGGGAGGTAACTGTTCCAAACTGACAGTTCCTCTAGCCATTAGTAAGACTTGAAGCAGGCAGCACGATCAGTTTAAAATACTAAAGAATACAGACAGAACACAGCTGTACAATCTCTGCGGGTTTGGATGCTGCCTTTCTCCTACTCATCCTCTAAGAAGAAAAAAAAAAAGGTGAATTCTGTTAATGTCTTGTGATATTTTAGTTTTGCCAAATAGTTAAATATCTATAGTGCTAGACTCTTCACAGCCATACCGGTTTCCTTTACTATATGCTCATTTATCATTGCCTATTTTTATTTGATGACAGATGGTTAGGTGTGTGTGGATGTGCTTGAGTTTTCTTTTACTGGGGCACTTCGCTATCTTTCTCCTCCTCGCAGTGGGTATTACGGCTCTCTACACAGGCTGTGCCGCAAACCTCAATGATGATTTTAAAACGTACCTGTTCCTAGTCGCTAATCATTGATTTTGCACTGCATACCCGTATTGCGCACACACGACACCACGTTCCGCTAGGTGGCCGCTGAACACTTCGCTGCCCTCTCGCATTTTCTGGGCTTAACCGAGACCCCCTTCAGCAAGGGGGTCCAGGGAGGGGACGGCGTGTGCGAGACAGCGAAAGCTGTACGCTGCGTTGCCGTATGTGGAAGGAAACGTGGCTGCGCTTGAGAAGACGTGCATAAATGTTAAAAACAATAGCGTATAATCTGCTTTCCCCGTTAATTAATGCAACTCTTGTACAGACCATTAAATTGGCTGGAAGCAATGAGGTTCTGTTCTAGTGCTAATGTGATGACATCTAGGCAAATTAATTTTTGCTTCCAACTTTCTACCCATTGAAGCAGGGGCTGCGCAGTCAGTAGTGTCTCAGTAATCCGATTTACTCCGCCTGGATCCCCTGGCCTCTTCCCAGAACCGGCCGGGCCCGTGTCTGTACGAAGCGGATCCTCTTGGCGCCATCCCTGAAAAAACTGGCAGCGGCAGCGCAAAGCCCCTGGGCCTGAGGGAGCGTGCTGATGTCGGGCTGGTGCTCGGCAGTCCCGCGAGGAGCAGCGAGTTGGGCTCCACGACCTTCACGGGCCCTTCCGCCTCTCGTTCTGTGGCGCCCGGAGCTCCGGCCGCGGCTGCTCGCCCTCC
>NW_010397654.1:46549-51787 GCF_000710305.1 Buceros rhinoceros silvestris | reverse complement strand
GCTGAGCGGGGCAGTTCTGGTTAGAGCCGAGTCTTGTAAGCGCGCCTGGAAACTGATAGGCCGGGTGTCAAGTAAAGGCGGTTGAGATAGAAACCTCCTATACTTCTTTTTGTGTTCTTTTTTCCTTGCTCGGAGAGCTAAAAGAGGAGGAAAAACCACCTCCGTGAGGTGTTCGCCGGTGTCAGGAACTGTCGGTGTTTTCCGAAGAGCCGGTGAACCGCGAGGCCGCCTGTCCTCTGGGGCTGGGAAGCGGATGGTGCGCTTAGGGCGAGCGGAGACCGGAGCGCCCGGCAGAGCGCGGCTTTCGCTCTTGCCTTCGGCTGACAGAGTCTCTCCCCACCTTTTCATGCCGTTTGAAAAAAAAAAAAAAAAAAAAGATTCTGCACAGTCTCTTTTTTTTTAAGCTTGGTTTATTGCAAGCTTGGTTTATTTACTACAGGGGGCCCTAATTCTAGTCAATCAAAACTTACGGACTGTATCTAGACAAAAAACATCAGGAAAAGCCCTTCTGATCAGAGATTCTCGAGAGTCTCACAAGATTACAACCGTGCCTCTTGCATCCGGGTATGAACTTTAAAACTGGGACAAAGTACAAACTCACAGCTTGGCTAAGTTAAGTCTGCTGCTTTCTGACAGAAACCACGATTTGTACTGGAAACTTTTCAATTTGTGCTTTCACATTTTTCAAAATAGCAATATCCTTCCCTCAAAAGTACTCCCCTTTTCATTAAAAAGGGGAAAAGATGGTGAATTTTAACAGGGACCATCTGAAATCGGGCATCATCCATTTTCAAGACCCTTCTCAGTTTAGGGATTTCAATAGTGTGTTTTCACTTAGAGTAAGTGCACAAGGTGATCACTGCTTCAAAACTACTCCACATGACAGAAGAATTATCCTATAATCTAGTTTAATGCACAGCTTCTTTTCACACAGTGATACAAAAAGTATTTTTGTGCCTAGTTTATCTTATGAGGCAAGCTAAGTCTTCTACATTGAGTTCATGTTGTAACAAGTTTATTTTTCCTCTGTCATTAAAAATTCTGCAGGTCTGTGCTGTCTTATCCAGGGCAGCAACAATTATACCTCCCCACCTATCAGTACACGTGGAAATAGATGTCTGGTAAAGCCAAGATAAACACTCGGTCTTCAGAAGGCGCAGTGCTGCTCCACATCTAGCATGTGATACATACAGACACCTGTCTACAGTTCTGTTTGCCTTTGTTTTCAATAAAATGTTTTAAACATAATTGTTACTAGCCTTCACATGTCAGAAAGCCTGTTTTTGTTGACTGCTGTTTTAGAAGTTATTCACTTGTATCACAGTAGAAAGATACGTTAATGCATCTAACTCAACTATTTCTGGGATTATTCACAGCCTTATGGCTAGGAACGTTCTTATATAGCTGCTGAATTTGGATCTTCACAAATTTCCTACAATAGGAGGTTATTACCTTTATGAAAGGTGTGGAAATTATTTACTATTTCAAATAATTTGCTTTCATACACGAGAAAAAAGAACTGTTATCTGCAAAATAAACAACTTCATTATTATTACTCCCAGAAGTACGTGTTTCAGCTGCTGAGACACCCTTTACCCAAATCTGTTTAAGAAAATCCTAGTTCTCGTTATCCATATGCCAAGGGGATGTATCATTAGCTACATTTGCTGACTTGTAGTACCCAGTGTAGGAACATCTCATAATGATGCAATTCTCAAGAAAAAAATGCTTGGGCGTGCTTACCTTTTCAATATTTGGAACAGCAGACACTCCACAAAGACCACATAGACACACAGGAAGGCAATTATTCATTTTAACTGTGTTGAAACAAAAAATGCCAGCATGTGTGAACTATGTAGAAGAAACTGCCCACTTGGAAGCTGTTGTTTCTGTGCAGATTCATGGGAGAACTGACTGATGATCCGATCTCTCTTGTACTGCTGAACTGAGTGTGAGTGCTCTCATACCCACTTCAGGGATCCTGAAGTTTCTCTTTGACCTGCGATCAAAATTCTCAGCGACTGTTCTTTCGCATGACGTGTTTAAAGTCTGACACAACCACGCAAAGTCCTCAAAGAGGGCAGTATGTTCTCTCAGTTGGCGCTAACACATGTCTAAACAGCAGTCTTGAGGACTTGTGTTTAAGGATGTGGTGTCACTTTCTCCCAAACAGGGCAGAGACCAAACATCCTGCTGCGTTTCCCATTTTGTTGCAGTTACGGAATACTCCTTCTTTGCCAACTGGAAATATATTTACTGTCTTCCATATTGTTATGCAATGTCTGTAGCATTCATTTTTTGTACTTTAGGATAAAGAACTCTGTTTAAAAGTAATCTGTTTAATGAGAAAAGATGACCTATCAATCAGTTGTCATAAAAAGTGAGTCTTTCTGTTTGGTGTTTAAGCCTAGTATGATTGCATAAATAAGTTTTCTTTATTTGACAAGTACATTTGGTGCAGTTTCTCAGTAAAGATCAATGTGTTTTACTAGAAGTAACTTATCTAACGAATTTGTGTTTGTGAGTTCACTAATCATGTTTCTTCCCATTTATGATGCGTACATTAAACCTCTATAAATTCTTTTACGATTTATAGCTCCTTTAGATCTTCAGTCTTTCCCAGCAATAAAAGCATGTTAGGCAAAGGGAACTGGCAAACCTGAGCCTTACAGTGAAGCTATATTTGATATAATTAACCATCAAAATTGTTACAACAGAGTAAAAGTGATCTTGATTCGGTCTTAAAAGAATACTACATATTTGAATAAATCCTTAAACCAAGGTGCTTGTGGAGAAACAAATTAAAGGTGCTGCCTCCTGCCCATGAAAGAATTAAATTCTGAGGTTCATCAGTTGACAGTACTTGTTGACCTTCAGTGTTCCTAATGCCAACACAAGTGCTCTTCTCATTTCAATTCGCAGTGTCCTGGGAAAATATAGCACACAACTTCTGAGAATTTAAGGTGCATTCCAGGCCAAATTTATTCCAAATTTGCAAGTCAACTTAGAACAAAAGAGTGATTAATCTGCCAGATATGGTGTACCTCAAACAAAATTCTTTGTTGCATGTAACAGGCTCTGTAAATAAAGGCTATTAAGATGATTTATGAAGTTTATCACCGTTGCCTGCCACTGGAAAAGTGGCAAAAGTAACAAAATTTTATGATTCAGACACTTTACTCAAATACATTTTAGAGACTCTTTACCAACAGACTGTGTCTGGTCAACTCAGCTTGAGGAGCTCAGTAACTAAGTAAATTATTGAGATCAGCAGGTTGGCAGATGAAGTTTAGTGGCCTAAAATGATATTGGGAGTCCAACAAGAATATCCGAAGCTCTCATTCAGTTTCAAAATTCCAAGGCTGCTTCTCATTCCAGCAAACAATATGATGTGCAATGTAGCTCCTGTCCCAATCAAGTTTAGACTTTTATGTGAACTAGAGGATGAAACATACTTTGAGGATGCATCTGCTGATACACATTAACTTCTTGACAAAAATATGTGTAATTCTAAAAATTAGTTTTATTTTTACTTTTTAACTGGAAATGTACAAACCCCTAATGATGGGAGACTAATTAAAAGCAAATGCAAGCTCTAGGAATAATATATCTTACATGTTTATTTCAGCTAATTTGTGCAAATTCATGCAAACATTTTGTCAACTCGCTACCTAAATCATTGAATCCGAATTCTCTTTGAAGAAGTAACACACTTTTGGACCTTGTTTACATTTTTAACCATTAAAACATTCCAGCATCTCTTCGCTGAAACATCCTGTCATAAAACCCCATTCCCAGTTGCTTTTCATTGTTCATAACCCTTACTAAACGGACCAATGGATTGTATCACTGGGTGCCCGCCTGAAGCAATTTTTTTTATAGTTGTAGTAAAAATGGTTTAGCACTTTCAAAGAATGAGATTAGACATGCATTGTTTGCCATTGTTGCTAAAGGAAACCTCTTATAACCATTTCATGTGGGAGTTACAGTAGAGAATCTTGGGATCAATATTTAGTGGAGAAAAACCCATGTCTGAGCTCTGCTTTTGATTAGCTAAAACTACTCAAGACTGACCTTGAGGGAAAAAAAGCCCTCATATGAACATATCCTTTAGAGCCCTGCTGGAGCTTTTACTGGAGGTAAAGCCTCCATCCCATCACAGCTGCTGCCTGTGACTAATGTATATATACGTATGAATCGCCGAACGAATCAACTTGCTCCGTGTCTAGGCAACAGGGTACAGCAGGCTTTTCTTTTCTTTTCATTCTATCTGTCTGATCTGGGAACTGGAGCTGAAGGTGAGAAGCATGACTTTCTTGAATTCAAGAAGGAACATGCTTAATTCACAGAAGGAATTGAGAAGAGTAGTTGCCATACAAGAGGCAAAGTGAAAGAGCCAAGTTTGAGGACATGAAAGAACCAGGCAGAAAAGTCTGAATGCTGCAGGAGCTCCTGCAGCATCAAGAATGGGATCTAAGACACCCCACTTCCTACTGTCAGCAAACAGTCAGCAAAGCAGGTGAGGCTTTGCACACACAGAGGACACCACCCTAGAGCTACTTTATGGTTTGTTAGTGAAAGGGACAGGGGCAATGGACCTAAAGTGCAATCATGAGAGTGTCTGTGTGGTAACTGAGGTACTCCAGAAAAGAGTTGGCTCAGATGCTGCAGAAAAAATTTGTTGCCAGTGTAGAGCAATATAAAGAAATTTCCAAGCTTTTAAAAGACAAAGAAAATATGCACTGGGCAAGCTTTGCAAACGTTGGCATCCAAATGTTTAAGGAGGACACAAAATTGTTCTTAGCTGATCCGACTGTGAAGATGGTTTGAGAGGAGTGGTGGTCTCACATCAGCCTGATTTCAAACCACTGATGGCTATGAACCTCATTACTTTACATCTCAAGTCACGTCCAGAAAAGACAAGACATCCCACAGAGAGGATCATTCTGCCACATACTTAGCTGGTGGAGAAGTAGGGTTTCATAGGAAGCAGAGACTAGATCCTTACCTGAGCTGCTAGATGGAAGTCTGCCTTAACAATGTAACATCAATGTATTCAGAATGCAATATTTTTTTTTGTCCCTATTCTAGAGGTGCTTTCTCCCCCCTCCTCTGAAAGTGCTTTTTCAAGTTGTATGCTGAAGAAATTTCTCTGGCAATGGTAAACGAACCATTCACGGGGGGAAGAGAGGGTGGGACAACTGTCCTTCAAAATCAACATTTTATATTAAGTTCCTG
>NW_010397654.1:19897-46474 GCF_000710305.1 Buceros rhinoceros silvestris | reverse complement strand
CCTGCTGACCTCACATAGACTCACCATCCTGACTTCTAATCTTTCCATAAATGGATGTGTGCCTTGCATGCAGAAAGGTTAAAGAGTCTGCATTAGCTGGAGAGCTGCCCTAGGTGCAGGGAGTGGTGTGGGTGCGCATGCATGCACATGCGTTTGTCATAGTGCAATTCATACCATTTTCTCCGTCTCCTCATATTTTCATCAAGCCCATTTACCGTGCTGTCCACAGGATACAGGAGAGAGGTTTCATCAGTTTTTCAAGCTGTTTAGTAAAAGTCCGGCTTTTTTTTTTTAATCTGGGTATAATCTGGATGTTTGCCAGATCTTACAGCATGGAGTTACTATGTGGGAAAGCAGCAGTTCTTGGTGGTTATTCAGAAGCTTTGGTGCTAAAGTGCTGATTTAGCACACTAAGGAGTGGCTGAAAGAAAAGAAAATCAAGTAAGGGATGACACAGGTACTAATCACTTTCTGGCAACATCTAAAGAGCTTTTGTCATCCTAAGTAAACTCTCTTCACATCCATACTTCATTCGTGGAGGTGGTCAGTTATCAGCATTTATGTAGCCCTGCCTGTAATGGTTTTCCCTGATACACTTCCCGATGTCCAGCAGGCATCTCAAGCAGTTAAAAAAAATATAGCTACTAATATAATCTTTCTTGTCCCTCACTTTAATTATATTTAATTCTCTGTTCCATAACTATCTTCACAGCATTGAAGATCACGGGGTTTGCATTGCGTGATTTGTATGACTCTACTGCTGCTTGTTTATCTGTCCTTGACTCTGCTCATGGCTTTCCTGTCCTCTTTTCTCTGACAGTGACAATGGGACATGGTTTTTCTCCCAGAGTTGCTGCAATGCTTTCTACTGCATCGCTCCAGCTACCAAATTGTCTGAAAGAATCACTTCTGTCACGATGCCTACCAAAATGGTGAATAATATGGGCAAAGACGAAAGACCAGTGAGAAAAATTTATGAAACCCCTTCTATTTCTGATACTAAGAAGACATGGATTCCTCTTCAAAGCTATTCATCCTTTTGACCATGGTACTTCTAAGTTCTTCCTCTTCTTCACTAGACATCAATGACCTGTTGTTTTCGTAACTGTTTGGAGAACATTATAAAACAATGCCAGAAACAAAGAGAAGAAATGAATCAGTGAAACTGAAATTGCCTTTTTGACTCCCATGCCTCTTAAATAATGGTATTCTGATTTGTCCATATGCACCTCTTTCAGAAACAGTAGTACCATCATTCCTGACAAAGAGTGCTTCCTTCCTTGGTTACAGCTGTGAAGACAGGGTTTGTACTTTGATGGAAAAATGAGGAAATGGATTCCTCAGTTGGTATAGCCTCCATTTTGTGTATCCTCCAAAAGCATTAGACTTGCCACCAACTAAAAGGAAAGAAAACAACGAAGTTTTCGATAAGGTTTATGTTCTCTAAAATGGGAAACACTGCTCCTTTGCAGTAGCTGGAACTCACCTAGCTTAACGTGAGCAAAAACATAGAATTTTCTATATGGCCTTTGTGCTGGCCAAGCAGTTAACAGGCAGCACGCATGGGTAATAAATAGATCTCTCCATTCCTCTGACTATGGTTCAGCGATGTGGGATTAAAGATTTACCTTGAAGAGTATGTGAGGGTTAGAAAAGAAGAGGGTTGAGACCTGAAAGGGAGGAAGCTGAAGCAGATGGTTCATTTGCTGTTGCTGCTTGGCAAATCAGCCTGTAAAAGTTTATTAAAGTCACTCTAGATTAGAAGCCTTGTGTGGCCTTTAGTTCCTCTTATCTTATCCACCAGACCTCTTCCTGGTCATGGCTCAGCAGAATAGTTCGTCTGCATGGACCTTGGGCTGTCAGGCTAAGACCACTGGAGGTATCCAAGTTAGCCGCTGTTTGCGTACTTGACATATATGTCTACGCATACTCAAAATATGCAGTGTAGCACAGGTGAGCGCTGGTTTTGTATCCTGTTCAGAAACGAACGAGTGAGAATTTAATTTCCGTAAGGAGTATATTGGGGTTTTTTCTTCCAGTACCGATATCTTGTGTTGTTAACAGCTTCCAAAGGGATGGAGGAGTGTCCTGATACAGGCAAATCTAAAATGTTTGAAAAAAACTTAAACTTTCACTCATCATAATCAGAAATACTATTAGAATAACTTGTAAAATAGTTTTATAAATAGACTTTAAAGTTTTTCAGAATATATTCTAAAATGACAATGTATTTGAAATTAATTGAGTCGAACTTCTAGTAGGAGACATCAAGAGTCCTGGTATGCTGGAGGCCCAGTTTATGTTGTTCTCAACCCTGGTGAAAGTTAACAGCTTTGTAACAAACACCTGTATGCATACCAGCGTCCTGTTTCAAGTGTTTTCCCTGAAACAGAGCCTTCTATGTTGCTTTCACAAAACTCTGTCTTAATTTGCCTGTTAATTTTACGCCTTATCAGCAGAATCTTCCTTTTTACTTTCAAGTCAGTAATATTGGTGTCTCTATTTTCAAGTTTCATTCCTCTTGTTTTCAGAGGTATCATCAATAGCATTAACAATACGCTGAAGTGATTTTAGCGCAGAAAATTTCCACTTCTATTGTTATGTGCATTTGTCATTATTCACAAGTAAATAATTTGCATTTATTTACTTGTAAATATACTATTGGTATTTTATGTGTGATATTCAAATCATATAAGTATTTCTCAAAAGTGTAAATAAAATTAAGTACTGATGATTAAGTATCCAGAGCAGATATAATTGCAAAAAATCATTTAAGAATGGGGGAGGAAAGGATACTTCACAATTTCTGGAAATCTTCCCTCTCTAATGTTATCAGCATCTCATGGTTCACAGTGACATAGGTGAGTACCAGACCTAGTATGCTTTGAAAAAAATTATGCATACATGTGTTCTGCATTTAATCTACAATTTGCAAAGTTAATTTTCTCGGTCTTTTATGCATGACTTGACTATCTGGAGCAGCTGTCTTTTCTGTGTGAGGATTACAGATTACACTGATTACAGATACATCAGTCCTACTTCCATTGCTGGAAGGTTCAGCCTGGTCTACAGGAAGCGGCACTGGTTGCTATTATTTTAGACATATAATATTTAGAAGAATAATGTTATGGGTTAACACACAAGTTCATGTTGTTTTAATAAAAAAAATGTGTTAGATTCCTGCTATATTCCCCACGGCTTGATTTCCCTGGGAAAAGGTAGACAACAATGGCACATTGTTAAAAGAAACTCCAAATTTAAGATGGAGGTTGATAAGTTAATGAATGGGGATCACAAAACAAGATAAGAATGACTCTGGAGTTAGAATTAACACTTGAGATAACTGTTCCATTGTAGCTAAATCATGAGTAGGACTGGTACCCAAACGGATGTTAGAGAGGAGATTCGGTGTGTTTGCACTGAACGTTTTAGCCAGGGAGTCAAGTAGGGGTGGTGGGCTTAGTACTTGGCAAGATGCCCTGCTGTTGTTTCTGGTGCTAGAAGCTCTTGGAACATTTTACCACCTTTTGGTCAATTTATTTGCAATTCTTACTACTCTAAGGATGTTTGGAAATGATCACTCCTGCTTTCTTCATGTGGTACGCCAGAGGTACAGCTTTTGTCTTTGTTCTCTGTGTCTCAGGTCTTCAGGCAATCAGGAAAGGTGTGGGATTGTTCATGGAGTAGTTGTACGGTTCTTCTAAGACTAAGTATCTGCTGCAGTGGTTTTGGATTGCCTGGGGCACCATTCAGTGACCTAAGTAGTCTTTTTCAGTCCTCTGTTGCTATGTTCAAGACTGCTAAGATCTGAATCCAGCGAATGAGAAGCAGAGCTTGTAAGCTCAGAAGACTGGTCGTTCGTAACTCCAGACTGCTTAGGACTCTTCCTTGGTCAAATAAAAGATTTCCTGAGAAATCCCCACTGATCATTTTGTGGGTGTTGAATGTGTAACAAGAGCTGGGTTTTGCTCCAAGTATGAAGTAGATTTTTGTTTTCTCCTGTTTGGATGTAGATGTGGGAAGTGGCACAGCTCCTTTCCTGGGAGGCAGACATTCCCTTTCTTTCTTGTACTTCACAGCTCAACAGTATGACTTGGTCTTTAAAATAAAGACAAGTACTAGCATGCTGGTTGCATCACTTTAGAATTAACTAAAAGAACCCATGTGGTATAAATCTTTATTAAGATCACTGAAGGCTTTATGAGGTGTACAAGACTGTAGAGGGAACTCTCAGAAAATCTCACATGTATTAATGAAAGTATAGCAGAGTCCTCACACCACTGCGTTCTGATGCCTTGAAGTTTTCTACTTTAAACAGCATTTCTGTTCTGAGAAAAAAAATTACATGAACATGATTGATTTTTACTTAGCAAATGCATTTCTTTGTAAGGATTTTATCTGCACATAGAAGTGACAAAAGTATTGCTTTGTTTTTTATTCCTGTTAGACATGGTAATTATGCATGAGGTAATAAGTTGGATTCTGCTCCTTTCTATACATGGTCAACAGAATTTTCTGCATTGCTAGCAAGTATATTTATGTAACTTAATGAGAACACTAAAAAGGGGGCAAAGGTTTGGTTTGCTTCAGACAGGCTTCCCATGAGATTACCAGGGTTCGTGGCTTTGATCTCACCTCAACATTAAACACTACAATAAACAAAATCATTTAAACAAGGTTTTTACTGTGAACTGGTTAATTGATTATTAATTTTTCCAGATTATTTTGCTCCCACAAGGAAAAAAAAAGCCAAAATAGTAATCTTTCATCTATGGGAACAACGTGCTTCTAATAATAACTTTTTTTTTTTTGGTGAGAAATAGCAAGAGAAAACAGATTGTCTAAGGAAACAGCATATATCATAGTATACAGGAACCTTGCTATTCATGGTCTGTATTTTGCCTGAAGTCCGGGAGAGCCTCTTCAGCATTTTGACTGGGGAAAGCTGACATTTGGTCTGCCAGAGAGGTGTCGCATTCTTTTTCTGACCTTGCCTGGGGCAGGAGGCTTCTTAGAGTGTTAAACATCCAGAACAGTTAAAACCTAGAGCAAATGTCATCTAACCTATCATAAGCATCTAGAATCTAATCTAGCATCTAGTCTGATCTTCCTAGTCTCCTCTTACAGTCTATGGATACATTTAAGTATCGCAGAAGGTGACTTACGTTATTGCAAGACAGGTCAGATAAATCATCCTTTGGAGAGGCTCGTGTACCTTCTGTTGATATAAAAGAGCCCAGGTAATCTAACTTCACTTTGGACAGCCAACTCTTAGATGCCTAGAGCTTAGGATGAATGCAGAGCTGGATTCCTAAGTAGGGGAATTTTATTCAGATGCTTAAATTTACTCATGGAGCTCTTAAATGTAAATTTGAATCCACCTTAAGGAGATTTCCAGAAAACTGCCTATAGCAGCAATGACAGAACATCTTTTTTATTTACATGACAGTCTCAGATGTGCTGCACATATTTAGTGCACTTTTTAGAACAGTTTTTCCAAAGCAGAGGCTGTATTTGGCACTTCTTTGAAGGAAAGTGTTCAAACAACATAGAATCAGATTGGTTCTGTGTCTGTATTTTGCAAAGAACAAATAGAATCCATTACAATGATATTGATTCAAACTTTTTGCTGAAGGACTCTCTAAGAGCTCTGTCATTAGGCTTCTGAAAGGGCTGATTAGTCTCTGACGTGAGTTATGAGCCTACAGAAGCTTCCAAATAGTATTTATGTACTCAGTGAAGGGCATAGGACATTAGCAGAGGGCTAGGACTAGATGATTTCCGGAGCTTGCTTCCAGACTCAGCTATTCTGTGATTCTGTGACAACTGCACTGCTGGTACGCACACACATACACCCCCTCCCCTCTTCCCCCTGTGCCATGACTTCTCAATTGTTCTTGCCACCCCATTGTTGCACTTTATTTAAAAAAAACAAAGAAACCAAAAAACCAAACTGAAACTGTCTTTGAAATGTTTTGAAGAAAGGTTTTACTTTGTGTCAAGGAGACAATTTTGGCAAACGCTTGTGGGGTATTTGCAAGGAAAGAAAGGAACAATCAGCTTTGAAATGGAATTGTTTACAGATCGACTAAAGAGCTTGCCAGTAATGAACTGCTGTGCACTTTTCCCACCAGCCAGGTGGGAACAGAAACATCATTGTCAATGAGTGCGTGTCAAATCAAATGAAACAAACCCTAAGTACAGATTTCTGTAGTTATCTACACACACAGGGTTAAAAAACTGTATATCCTGGTGTATTATGTGTATTTATTTGCCACTTTGCAATGGTCGAAAGCAGACGTTGCACTGGCAGAGTGGAGCATACAATGTTCCTTTTAATTTATATGCTGTTTCATGTGTGATCATCTTTTTTGGAAGGGACAATAAAGACAATCACATGAAGAATAAGCTACCATATGTTATGTCATGGGATATTTTTGCTATTTTCTTTTTGTCTCTAAATACACAGTTCATTTTAATAAGCTCCAGCTTATGAAATGGTCCTTACTATCATTTAATGTATTTCAGTAATTTAGAATCAATTATTCAGCATGTGCAAGAAAAATCAAATCTAAATAGAAGAGCAGTAGCAATATTTTGAAAATTCTGCAATGTTTTCAAGTTCATTTTTCCAAGTAAGAGAATGTTTTATCTGTTGCAATTGAGTTATAAGTGAAAATAATGAATAACATAATTCAGGATGTAGGATTTGAAGCTAGGAGATGGTTTAGTATTCTAATACCAGACTCCTGAAGCAAGTGCTCACAGACTGATTCATGTACACGCAATAGTCCTCACTCAAACAATTTCTCTGGATTTTTTGATCCAGTTTTAACCCTGCAGCACTGCTTATGATTTCCTAAAGAACAGGAGAAATTTGATGAATAATGGAAGTTTTATTTGCTGAAATCAAAATGTGAAAGAATTGTTTTGATTGAATGAATTTCCTTTTCTGCTTTGCCATATTGAGATTTTAGATAAAGTAAATTGATGGCTGAAGAATAAGTATCATCTCTTAACATTACATATGTATGATGACACACTGCCAAAACTTGAAGTCTTTGCATTACACTTGTTTGTATTTTCAAACACTGTTAATGGGGTTTGAGGGCTGTCACAGAGATCAGATCAATCAGATGATGGATGATTTGCCTTTCGACTGTGCAAATGAATGCATTGGATGTCTACCATAAATTTTCTTACATTTCTGTTGTTGCCAGAGTAAAATATCCTTTTCAACAGAATGTTTCATTGTTTTGTCAGAGGAACAAATGTATCATTGAGAAAACTGGAAACGTTTACCCTAGCAAGCTATGTAATTTTAAATCACTAACGGTAGACCTGCACAACTGACTGTATTATGTATTTTTCACAATATGCTGATTGCCTGCTGTCTGACAAATTACCATGGGCAATTCTGCATAAACCACTGTGAGTCTCTGCAGTCTTCATTCATTTTGAAGAACACAAACTGTTTTCTTTTCTTAGGGCATGCATTTTTGCTTCTCAGTGTGAAATTATCATTGTCATCTATGATCTAATTCAGGCTGGGAATGTAACCAGGTAAAATTGCAGAAAGAACACGTAGACTCAGCCAAACTCATTATGTTTGTTCCGCATTCGCTGTGTTTTATACCAACAGACTCCAAGTACTGGATTTTTACAGCTAGCGGTTCGTTCACTCGTGATGCATGTGAAAAACCTTTCAATATCAAAATCTTAATTAATAGGGTAATTCTAGCTGCAGATCAGTCTGAGCCGTTGTGCAGATGCATTTGAATCTTACCTTGTATGTCTGTGTAACATTTGTAACGCAATATTGGGTCCTTCAGCATTGAGGCTGCTTGGGTATTCACTGAATCTTTGTAAAATTAAGCATTCCCAGTGCCCATACAAAGCAAGAACTGCTATTTACATAGGCATTAATGAGCTTTTCCAGCACTTCTCTCTCTTGCATGCCATTTCTTTGCCTGGGTTACAAGTGCAAGGACAAAGTCCCAATGGCACAACTGGCAAGAATCAAACACAGAGCCGTACCCCTGATCTCAAGACGTGGATCACCTTATGTTAATACAATTAGTGAGGTCTCATACTTTTACAAATGAAGCCTTTCTTAGTTTTTCTATTTCTTCATGATTTTCTGCTCAGTGAGATAATATCCAAACCCATAAGCTTTTCAGAAACAGTTGCAAAGAGTTCTGCTTTATTTGATCCACAAACACAAGCCATTAGGCATAGAGTTGGATGGGGTTTTTTACATTTTGTTTTACTTCGTCTTTTCTACATTTTACTTTGAAGAGAAAAACATCTGTATTACCTAAACAAGCGATGAATTGAAAGAACAGTACACACTGTCTGTATGTATTTAGAGGGCATGGCAGATCAGCTGCATATGAAATACGCATGGCAGTTCATTATTCTCTTTTATTTATTTTGGTTTACTTTATTTCAAGTTTTTTATTAGAGGAGAGGCGTTGAACAGGAACCAGCTTTTTTTTTTACATTGTTGTGCTAAGATTAGACTATTCAATAACTGGAACAAAACTAGGCTGAGGTTTGAACAGTTTTCTTTCATGCTTAAACAGTACAAACCACTATCCCTCTCCACCCACCCCCCTCCAAATTTCTAAAATGCCTAGGTGCTTTGCAATGGGAAGCATAACCTTATGCTTCTAACAAAGAGTTCGCGTCATCCCTCCCGTCATCATCAGTGTATTACTGCTAGGTATTTGCTTGGTGTTCAGCTAGTTCCCCGCACAGAGGTGTCCTCAGCACCCAAACTAGCAGTTTTGATGCACATCTAAGTAACCTGGGCAGCAGTAAGTGATGGATGAACAGAGGACTTTCTCACCCTACCAGTGGTCCTTTCAAGGGAGGACTGAGATATGTTACCAGTGGGAGAAAACGGCTGCTGCTGCTCCCTTCAGTCACACAACTGCAGCTATAATTGCATGAGTGCAGAAGGCCCAAGCGGACTATTATTAAATTTCCCTTAAGTGTTAGTGTGGCCATAGTGACACTGAGAAGAATGTAGTTTACTATATGCCTCAGAGCACAGTACAGTGCCAGCCTAAGGAATGGTGGTTTGCAATTGTCCTCTGAAAACAATGTTCTCCTCCTGACCACAACCCCTGGTAAAGTGCATTGCCATCTTGGATGGGATTTTTCAGCTGAGAAGCAGAATGGACACTAGAAATTCTCATCATATTTTGTTGGGGTTTTTTTTCCTGAGCTGTGTTCATCCAAATTACATCCAGAGATTTCACTAGGCTAGACAAAGAAAGAGTTACTATCCTGCTCTCTGAGAAGAACTCAGCACTGCTATTCTGAACTAGACCAAAGTAATTTGGGGAACTAGTCAAAGGCAGGGTTAATTCTTAACTGGAAGAAGAAAACAGTTACTGCTTCCTTGGTGATAGGATTGTTCCTCCTTCGTAATGCTGAAATGGATTTCAAGGGAAATGCATATTCAGGTAGATTATGCAAGCTTGACTTTGTTGACAGTAGATCCACAAGAAAAAAGAAGAAAAATTTCCTGAGCAGCCTGTGTGATAATTATAAACACGTACAGAGTAGGCTACTCATCGCTATCAGTCCTCCTCTTGCCAGCTGACCCATCTGGTCACCATGAAGGTCCTCTCATGTGATTTCTGTGAAAAGTGTTGAGGTGTTTTCTGAATATTGACAATGGTCTCTCTGTATGCTGAGCAGAGCAGGGTATACTCTCAGTCAGTCAGCTGATGGGGGTAACCACAAGAAATTCTTTTAAAGTTTTTTCTGGGTTGAAAATTGGAACATATTGTTAAAACTTTATAAACACATGATTTTCTTTTCTGTTCAACAGAAAAAAGGGAAGAAAAGGAAAATTAATCATAGTATCAATAAGTAACATTTGAAGTTAAGTAGATATATTCTAACTCCGGTAATATCTCCTGAAGTATGGCTTAATTAATGGAAGGAAAGATAATTCTTCCAGCAGTATCATCTGCTTTTCCTTTTTCCGGAAACAGAAACTTCAGTTGTTTTCTCTAGTAAACCCAATCTAATTTTTCTCTAGGAATGCACAGGGGTTGTGAATTCAAATGGACCAAAGGGCCAAATGGTATTTTGGTATCCCTCGCCTCTCTTGGGAGTGAAGAAAGGAGCGACACTGCCAAAAAGAAAAAGGTATAAGGACTCTCACCAACTTGTATAAGTGTCTTTTCACAGAGTCCAAAAGATCTTTAGTAATGAAGCCTGGGTACTGCAATAATCCTGCATCCCCCGGCGCCAAGGAGAGAGCACAATCAATAGGGTGAGGGCAGAGCGATGTGCTAAGCCTTCTCACTGGACCTGCATCTATCCTAAGGCTTTATAGCAGACAGCTGGAGTTACTGGGGACAAATGCTGCACTGGCCCACAGCACGTCTCTTATCCCTACCCACCAGATTGCTGGGAGCATGGGATCGCTCCCCTCTGCTTGCTCCTCAGCCCAATGTAGTGCCAGCCAGAGCAGAAGTCAGCCTATGGCATTTGGATTTTGGAAACTCAGCAGCAATAATTCAGGGTTTTGCTTCCACCCTCTGGCAAATAGGTCTTTCTAAAGCAGGGGTGTGGGGTGTGTTATTTTAAATTTTGCCTTAGTGTCTGGGCAGAAGATTTCATCTGTTCAAGATCTCAGGATCTCTTTTTTGACCTCAATTAACACTTTGAGGAACAAAGTTAATAAGTGTTTGAAACATTACTATCACGGGAATATCTATATATTAGAAACATGTGCTTTGCTAAAATGGTCTTGGAACAGTTTCTGCATGCCTCTGTGTCCTCTTGGATCATTACTACCATTCTTTCTGTCCTGGCATTCCAGAGCTGCTGATTCATAGCCTACATCTGGTTCTGTAGCGTTCTTGCCAGCTCAAAGCCTGATGCATTATTTGGACCCGTAACTTGCTCGAGTCAGCCTGCCTCTATCACTGACTTTTTTAACATCCTGTGTGCTATAAACACATTTCTGCGGGACCTTTCCTCGCTGTATTTGATTTGGCTATTTGATTTGTCAGAAATGAAGTGTTTTCTTTCCTTCTTTCTTCCCTTCTTTCTTCCGTTGGGCTCAGTTTTGCAGTTGAGGCTAAGATAGTTGCTGGCATGCTTATGGAGGCCTGCTGACTTTAGAAAGGCATGGCGTGGGTGAGGAAATCCGATTAGGCGGAGTGACCAGGCCCAGGATCAGGACCCAGCTCTGTAAGCTGTCATTGGTGAGAGCAAAAATTGAGCTTTCCAGACATGTTACTGTGGACAGTCACTTGGGATTTTTGAAACTTTACGTTAAGATGCTTGTAGACTGACACATACCTCAATTATTTTATGTTTAATTGTATCTATGTTAATAAATTTATAATTGTTAACGAGTTTAAATCCTTTAGTCATGTAATGCAACTTGGGCATCAAAGACAACATGTCAGCAGCTGGGATTTCTGCATAATTTGTAGTCTATAAAGAGTCTGGGAACAGTAGAATGGTGACCACACATCACCACATGCATGCTAGGAACAATGCCCTTCTTCAAATCCCTGCATTAAACCATACAGTAAATTAAATGACTTGCCATCTATGGAATTCTCTCCAGCAAGAGTGGTCAAGATCCCATCCTACTGAAATAAATGAAAATTTGCAAGTAATTTCAATGGGTCTAGGATTACCTCCAATAAACATATATCCCTTGCCTTAACCAAGGGGGGGGGGTTTCCTCTAGAGAAATTTCCATTAGAGATCCTCGTTGAAAAAGCTGCTTAGGGCATGAACTACTTTTATAGAGTGAGGTTTCATCTACCGAAATGTTTAATATGGGTAAATATACGGTGGCTCTCTCCATCAATGCACTTCACAACTCTTATTGCCAGCTCCACTAGGCAGAAATAATTTCCAACAGTGGATGTGAGTTGGGTGTCCACAGCCCTGTAGCCTTCTTTCTGTTGAAACTTAGTTATACTGCCCATGTGGTCGTGCATTTGGTGATAAAGGCAATGTGCACTGAGAACAGGACGGGCAACCTCCCAAGCCATTTCACTAAGAAACTGTTTGTACAGCGCTCCCAGGGAGCGCTGGCGGTTGTCCAAAAGCCAAACCAGCTGCCTTTCGAGAGACCTATCTATAAACTGACACAGAAACCCACCATCACTGACTTAGAACAGCAGCCACGTTATATTTGGAATTAATGGAGATGGGCTAGACATTGACTGTTGTGGTTGTTGTCCATGTCATACATAAGCAAAACAACCCAGGCGCAAAAGGGCCCTGGGTTCCTGCGGTCTGAACGTTATCAGCTGCCCCCACTTGACAGCAAGATTTGCAATGCCTTTTCTTTTTCTCCAACCCATGGCTTTTGGAGTCTGACAGTTATAGCAGAATGTTCACTTTCAGCGATTTTGTCCCTCAGAAGTGTGCCTCAAATCTTTGAAAAGCTGTCAAGTGTACACTTCACTGCCTCAGAGCCAAAGGGCACAATCGGTGGAGATTTTATTTGTTTTCATCCTGTCATGAGTTTTTGATTGTTTGAGTCCAGCGTAAGGACTGAACCAATAGGAGTGTATGGCAAGATCTACTCTTCAGATGCAAGGCGTTAATTGTGAGTTAAATAAAGCTGGAAGTAGCTTTAAAGATCCCTGGGCTGGTTCCTGCAGCCTTTGCAATCTCTGTGCTGTCCTGCCTCCTTTCTCTGCTTTTCTCTCTCCTGAACACATGCCCTCAGCAGCTGGAAACCGCTTTGTGTCTTACACCACAGCGGCAGAACAGCCAGTGGGACAGGTCAAGCCTACCTGCTGAGACTAGCACACCAAAACTTAATTTCTAGTGGGGTCCTAGCCGGGTAATGTGAAGTTAGCTCAGAAATTCGTACTGGGTTACATGCAGGATGGAGGGATTGCTGAGCTCAGGCTTTCATCTTCCATCTAGATATTATCCTAGAGCAGAGTGCTACAGGAAACATGATTTCCATTGCAGGCATCCCTTTGTGAAATTCATTCTAAAAGTTTTCAGTCTCAGTTATTTAAAACAATAGCGACATTACAGCCGAAAGTAATGTTTCTATCAGCAGATGGAGCTGAGCGGAGGTCACGATGATTCCATTTGCCACATACTGAACAAAGGCCTTCAAGATGAAATAAACAAAAAGGTACATGAGATACTTGACCAGTATCTGAAAACAGCCCAGTGTGGTGCTGGCTATTACTAGCAAGACAGCTGTGCTCCCTGAGCAGAGTTCAATACTGCTAGCTCACGCAATAGCTCCTCTGCCGAAGTGTCCTGACACCCCTTGTGTCTAGACAGAGAATGACAGCTCATGAAGCCCTGCTACACATCCCCGATGAGGAGCAACCCTTCTCTTTCCACGAGTGATAGCTGCTGTCAAACAGTAGGGCTCCACTGTCACCCCGTGTAAAGTCAGGCTGCTGGCAGAAAGTCAGAGTTCTGTTCTGAATATTTTTTCTCATAATCTTTATACTTTTCTGAGTAGAATTCCCTTTCCTGTACTTTCACTGATGTCTTCTCAAGCCCGAGAGCTGGCCAAACAGGCATGTTCACAGTGAACTGATAGAAATTTGTACCAGGAAACAGAGTGGGAAGGACTAAGAACAACAAAATGAATCCAAAATGACTAGCAAAGAGAGGCATAAATGCCAAACCAAGTTAGAGACATGAGTCTTCTGAGTGCCAACATGTCATCACTAGGAATCTTCTAATAGTTATGGTATTGGTATTTTGAAAATATTTGAGGAAAAAAGTAAACAAATGAAGCTAGATACTAAGTCACTGTAGGAAGATGTGGTAAGGGCGATATGAGAAAGGCCACTAAGTCCAGTGGCATGGATGTAATTCACTCCCAGGCACTCTGCCAGCTCAAGGCCTAATCTCCGCTGAATTATTTTGGGACTGGTCTCTGTGGTTGCTGATGAGTCTGTCTTGTTCCATCTTACTGTAATAGGGTGTTTAGCGCCAGCAGACATATGAAACTGAACAAGTAATTTACTTCAGGGAATGGGCTTAATGGAAAGTTACAGGCTGGGTTGTCTTCTGCATCTAATCTAAGACAAATATTTTCGTCGCAATGTCTATTAGACCAAGCGTAACTGAAAGGTAAGTTTTCCCAGTACCCACAAAACTCTGTACCATTTGAGAGAGAGGACCTATATTGTGTGATATTTTATATCGAAGCAGTCTGTAGCTATTAAGGCACGAAGTCTTGACAGGTTTCCATACGCTAGTGAGTGCAATTTTAACGGTGTTTTTATAGCACTAATGATCTCATCATTGAAGGTTATTTGTTCAGCCTCTCTGGAAGAGTTGGATATATTCTAAAAAGACACATTATGGGATGTCTCCCTAAAATGTCCAGTTTAAATGTAGAAGTCTCATTAGAAAATGTGAAGACACTCAGCAGCTCCCACCTCAGTTCTTGCTGTGGAGACATGGCAGTGCGCAACATCTGACAGAGACATACAAGTTCTTTCAGGATGGTCTGCGCTGGGATCATCATCAGTGGCAGTGTAAGGTGCCCAAGTGTTAGCAAGATTTCTCCTGTTCTCATTACAAATTCAGCATGGAGTGTCACGTGCAAAGTGGGTCTTAATGCCATTTAGACTATTTTGTTTTCCGGTACCTCAATGCTAGGCGGACTTTTTGCGCACCTTACTTTCCTTCCTGCTAAGTCTCATTGCTTGTTTCTTTCTGTGGATTTCTGCTGAGACCGCAACTTCTTCTTTAGGGAGAATTCCATGTAATTCTCTTATCACTCTGATTTGCAAGGAATGAAAGAGGGTTTTATGTCCCTGAGAAATCACATTTGTCATCACTTGACTTACTCTGTGAGGGTTTTTTGGGGCCATCAGCAAGGAGGTAATTACACAGCTGGATTCAGCGTATCATCTAACCCATCTTTTTGGTGCCTTGTGTAAAACACTCTTAATATTTGATTTCCTACACCAGCTTGATGCAAAGGCACAGGATCACATTGGTACCGCTAAATCTGAGGTGGGAAATCAAAATGCAGATTCCCTTTGAAAGGGAGCTGTTACATCCTGTGCTGGCTCTGTTAAAAACCTCATCTTCAATGCAGAATATTGATGCAAATTTTTTTGTTTGTTTTCAGGACTGAGATTGTATCACTTACCAAACCTCATCTGCCTGCTTTCAGAGGTCCAAATTAATTGCACTTGTGGTGATTGTTTTCATTATAATGATGATACATGTCTGTCAGGAGCTGGCTTGAAGCCAACAGCGCACTTTTATGCTACCAAACAGCTAAAAGTTGTCCTCTGTTAAGCTCTGTCCTGTGCTGCCAGCAGATATGTGTCCTCAGGGCAAACCTCTGTATCCTACTGCAACACTTCCGAACCTTCAGAAAACACCTTAATTATACCAGTTTTGTTTATGTCAAGAGAAACAGCAAGGTAAAGCAGAAGGACAATGGGCAACCTAGAACGCTGGACAAATCTAGTGGAACTGCAAGAAAAAAGAGTTAGTGACAGGTGAGCAGCTTGAGAGGACAGAACTATGAACTACATACACCAGGAGAGAAGCAAGGACAAACAGTTTGACATACTAGATATAAAAATGCCTGAAAGTGGGTTTGGCTGATGGCAGGTGATTGCCTTCACCAGCCACAGCCAGGCATTGTTCCAGAGCACCACGACGAGCAGTCTGACAAAGTGCTTATCCCCACCGCTTGCCAAAGGCTGTTCTCCAGCAGAAAGACCATTGGCGCCAAGGAAACTGCAACAGAGGCTCTTAATTTTCATTCTCTAGGTTTGTTCATTGTTTACCCACATCCATCTCCTCATCCTGAGGCAATTTTCTCCTCTTCCCCAGCCCACAGGCAGTGACACAAGCCTTCAGCAGAAAGGACTCCGCCCTCTTTCCTTTGCCAGCCATGACCCTGAGGGGCAGTGGTCATCGTGGCCATCAAGGCTATGCTAGGGCTTACCCACACAAACTTGTAGAAGCATTTGCTGGTGCATTAGTCCTCTTCTGCCAGTTCATACAAATAAGGAGGCTGTTTACAGAAATGAAGAGTGAAATACATGATTAATGTATGAAATACATAATGTGTGAAATACATGATTTATGTTGATGATTAAGGTTGGGTACAAGAACATGAGCTCCTAGTCCATAATTTCATTAGCAGACTCTACCTGCAGTAGTGGATGCATTAATTTGCTTTCCCTAAGATTCTGTTTTTCATGCCCAGTACTGAGACCAATTGTTCAATTGTGATTTGAGCACAACTCAGTAAGAGACGAGGCCAAATCAAAAGCAATGATGATGTAATTTCAGGACTAAGAACATTTGCAATTACAGGTAACAAGAAGACTATGGCAGCTAAGTGGGTAAGGTAGGTTAGGAAAGCCTTTCTTTCCAAAGTGGGCAGCAAGAACTACTAGGAACTGTAAGGTATTAACTTGTGAGTACAGGAATAGCCCAAATTTAAACATGTTTATATTACCATTATTATATTTATATTATTTATGTATCTGTAGCTCTGAAATAAGTCATGCGTACTTTTTCCAACTACCTTGATTTATTGCACAATGCAGTTCCTTCGCTAGAGAATCACAGTGAGCCCTGTCACATCAGTTGTTTTTCAGATATAGAAATGCAGTCCTGTCTGCACCAGAAAAGGTAAAGGTTGTTGCCTATTTGGCCACGGAGGTGCAGCAGAAGCCAGGAGAGCTGTGTTGGGAAGCACCATCCCTTGTGCCATGTTGACTGTGGGCTGCTCCAGAGTAGGGAGAAGCTCCTCAGCACCACCCTGCACATCTGTGTGAGCTAATATTCCCATGGTGGTGCCAGCAATCAACGCTTATACCCTGTGCTCAGCAAGAGGGAGGTATGGACACTAATCCTTTTCTTTTTGTGTCCTTCCCCTGCTGCTGAGGCTGGGCTGGCAGAGGTGAATGCCTGTGTTACTCTCCTCAACTTTTGGGCTTGAAGTTAATTTTGCTTTCAGACTTTGGACCTGCTCCCACCTTGCTTTGTTTTGTTTGTTTCTTCTCATTCTGCTTTTCTTTGCATTTCTTTTTGGAAATACTGTTTTGTGCTATAACTGGGTCTGTGTGTAGAATGGGCCAACCTGCAGATCTACATAAGCAGAGAGCATGATGTTCCATCCAGTCCTTCTGCAAGAGGGAGTCAGCAAAAGTCACATCCAAGTGTTATACATTGCACTTTGTTGCCTGAGAAGCCAGAGGGAATATTTTATTTGCACTACTACAAAGCCTAGGAGCCCATTCTATGAGTACTACCCAGGAGCAAATGGTGGAAAGATAGTGAAGTGTCTGCTAATTTGGAGGGCACAACATGAAAATCCATTTCCTCAGAGTTCTTGACATTAAATATTGTTTTCTATGTGAAATATATGTAATTTGTATTTATTTTTATGGTTGCTGGATGTCATTTGAAGTGCTGCTTCTCTTAATTTTATTATGAATATTTAAAATTCTGTAGATGAGATGCTGAAGTCCTAAGTCAGACTCTCAAGCAATAAGGAGTATACCATTACCAGGACCCACAACTGTTAATTTTATCTAAAGAGATGAGCTCCTATAGATAATGTTTCTTACTTTAAAAATAAAAAATGGAGGCCCTCCCATTAGCTTTTCAGGAATATCCGTGTTATGTAGTATCGACACTGGCTATCAGTTCTCTCATTCCTTATTGCTGAACATTTTGCTGACAGTTCCTCTGTGTAACCCCATTCACAGCTGAAGGCAGTAACATACAGACAGAAGTTGGTACCACGCATGACGCCTGGGCTCTAAACCCCACAGTACTTCTATTCTTTACCCACTATGGCATTTGGTACTAAAATGCCACAGGTATTCAACTGCACTGCAGAGCTGGGTTGAAAGGCTTTTGCTAAATATGGATTAAAAGGTGAATTACCTCTGCTCCATGTACCTGAAGATTAGGGTAATCCCTCCTGGCGTGCAACTGAAATCCACTAAAGCCATAGAGAGAGAGTCCCAGGCATTGCTGTGGAGAACGCAGCTTCCCTGCTCATCACAGGAACCCTAGGGGTACCAGAGACTGGAAAGCTTGCTTCCCTTTCTTCTTAAATCCCCATGCAGAGGGTGGCTATCTACCAGGGAGGGAGGGAGGGAAGGAGTATAAAACGTGGAGAATGGAAACCCACTGTTACAGTAGAACCAAGTACAGATGAAAAGATGAGCACAGAAAGGTGTAACAGTTGGAAATTTGACATTTTTGCTGATCTCTTCAGAGTACTCTGTGTGTGCGGGCTTATTCCTTAGCAGTTTTGAGAGAATCATAAAAATGGCTCTCCAGAAAATGGTTGGAAATAAGACTAAAAATAATGAGAATCCATGAAATGAGGCAATACCGGGTAGCAGCAACAGGTGCCCCCAGGGCTGGGAAAGTGAATCATAACGGAACTATCACCCTCTATGTCATTCTGTCATTAGATACGCCAAGAAGTGTTGTTAATGCCATTGCCTGATATTTATGGAATGGGTTTGGGAGTGGAGTTGACCTCAAGTTCTTCCATTTTGCTGTTCTGCCAGTAGTTAAAAGTCGACATTGTACTACCACAGCAGTGGGTCCCCACTTTTCTTGTTGGCCTGTCTTGCCTTGGACAGTGTGAATTAGCTCATGGCCAGAAGGTCTTGTCCCATTTAGTTTATATCATCAGCCTATTTGCTATACAGCTGGGAAACCAAGGGACCGGTAACTCTGACATCAGAGTTAGTGTAAGTAAAGCACAGAAAGCTTTACCAAAAGGGATTCTGCACCAACGAGGGGTTTTGTCTGGCTAATACCAGTGTTTTTGATAGGTAAGATACAATTTCTGATTTTACATGAGGATTTTATATGTGGTTTGTCATCTTACATTGCCAGAAACTTTACAGATTGAAAGAAGTTGACCAGTGGTGACCAAACTCTCTGCAATAGGTGAGTAACAGTCCCACTAGTTACACTAACTAATGATGTAGCTATCCAGACTGCGCTTCCTATTTTGTTAAAATACCTCTTAAATCTTGCAGATCACTTTAAATCTTGCTTTTGGTTGCTATTTGTGTTTCTTATATTTTTATATCTTATAAGCAGGGAATTTATTTCCTGGCACTAATAGACTTGGGTCTTTGAACGTTTACTAGCTAGCTGGGAGCTATACGTCAGCATCTCTATACCACTAACACCCCCTGGTTCAGACACATCACTAAATACTGGAATACCAAATTAGCAGTTATAAACCCGCTAATCACTACAGTGGTATTCACAAAGGCTTTCTTTAGCCCAGCCAGGTTAATCTCCCTGGGCTGCCTCTAGAGTCAGGAAGAAATGACTATAGTGCGATTCAGAGCAGGAATCTAAAATTTAAGTACTCTAAATGATTCTGTAGAGTAGACCTGGCTATAGGGGGTCTCAGGAGACAGCTTCCCTAGGCTGCGGGTACCCCTGCATTATACTCCATAAATTCTTTCCCATTTAAGAAAATAAATTATAATAAATCAAAACAAATACCAGCCATGCAAAGGACAAAAATGAACAAAAGGAGAAAGCTGCTGATCTCATGCTTCCCTGCAGAGAAAATAAGGAAAGGGTGGAGAATCACCCAGACACTTTCTGATTATCCTGTGAGATAGGATGGGAACAATGAGGTGGTTGGGTTGAGCCTGAGCAGAGCACTTTCATTTTGGCACTTCAACAAACGTTGGCAGCATTTTCTTTTTCAACGTCAACATGATGTGCACAGCTTTGGGGTAATCACTCAAGTTAATTGATATATCAGGGATGCGGAACTGCATAATGTCCTTGAGGCTACTTTAAAATATTGCAAAACGGCATGTTGTCTTCGGAGGAGGGACTAGGAAAATCCAAATGCATTACAGAAGCGTTGGCCAGAAATGGGGGGATTCACTGCAGCCATTTCCTTTAACGTGTGTCTGAGCTTGATTGAAAAACTGTCTCTCTTCTGCTCTGGTTTTGCTGATTAAATACTGTCCTGCCTCCCAGGCTGCATCTACTTTCATCTTACCCAGAACTGTCCTTTTGCTGACTGTGTGTAATTTTTTATACAAAAGAAGTAAAATGCTTTTTGCTCTGAACTTACAGCTGCCTGCTGCAATGTAGCCTCAAGGTTTCAAAACTGAGGGGGTTGGATTTGGTGCAAGGGCTTGTTAGTGCAGAGCCAATGGAGAAAAAAACCCAGCGCTTGTCACTCACAAACCAGCAGCTGTCACTTGTGGGATGAATTAATCCATATTGCACACTCAGGCTGTAGATGAGCATCCATCTGTGATGCAGGTATCACAGGCTCTCAGGCCACGTCCTCTTCTACCTTACCTTGCACTTGTGGGCACGCTCAGAGCATGTCCTTCTCACGGCCATACAGGGTGGAGTGATGCCTGAGCCATCCACTGCCTCAGCCACCATCCGCAGGAGAGTCAGTGAGGAGGGGAGGCTGGCTAGCGGATGTTCAGACAGGCACCGTGGAAGACATTCAAACGCGTCACTACAGCGTCCAGAGCAATGTCTTAGGGCAGCCAGCCTGGCCTCCCGCTGCCGCTCCAGAAGAGCACAGGCCTCCTATAGAGACCTGTGTCACGTCTGTCAGCCCGGTGTGGATTATCTTGGGAGTACCTGAGAGTGTCATGTGGAACAAGATGTGCTGTTCAATCGAGCAAACCAAGCCCCCTGGCTCAAAGAATGAGGATTGCTAACCAAGAACTTTTTTTTTTTCATCCTGTGTGATATTATGTCTGTCAGAACTATCTGGTGTGAAAACAGGTGTTGCTTGTGTTCCGGTGGAAAGTGCCCTGACTGAGAATGGAATTCTCTGCTGAGACTCTAGGTCCTACAAGAATCTAGAGAGGCTCATCAGAGCTCCCTGACTCTGCTCCCAGAAGTAGCAGCTCTAGTCTGCACAAACTTTCCAAAGGTATGGTCTGCTCTGCGCCGCTGCAGGGGCATCCCTGCAGTTTATCTAATCCAATGAGGGCAGTATGTATCCTGCTACAGTCAGGTAGGGAAGGCTTGTCAGACCCGTCCTAACTGTATTTTTATAATCATGGTCTTCCTGTGCACAATGGTCACTGGGTGTAACTGTAAATAAGGATTGTTTTCATCTTGAGGTTTAAAAAAAAAAAAAGATGAGGTTTCTCCACTGTTTATGGACTGAGACACAGAGGGATGACAAGTGCCAAGGCCAGCCAAGGGTTTGGTGTTCTTGGGAGGGTGGCTCCAGGTAAAGGAGTTTCTATCTCATTGTTATGCTACTTTTACAGTATAATTCACTCAAAAATCAAAACTGAGCTCATTACTGTGTAACCACACAGTAAAATCAGTTAAGATCTTCAGTGCTTGAAACCTGTAGCACTTTCTAAGTTTCAACACCAGTTTCCAGATTTTAAGATGAGTTAATTTTTCTCACGTGAGCAACGCCACTGCATTCATGTCACTGAAAGGGGAGATGTAGCAGAGGTGAGGAACTAATGCAGCACTTGCGATGTCCTCAGCTGAAGCTGGGAAGATCCTGTCTCCCGTTCACAGCTCTCATTCACTGCAGTCCAGTTCTTTATACTATGCGAGCTGCATGTTCTGCATAGATCAGTCACAACAGTAAACAGTGGAGACAGGGTGACAGCTGACTGTTTTGTTTGTTTATAAACAACACTGGTTGCACTGGACGTAGCAACCTCCCTGGCTCAGAGGGGAGAACTCAGGCTGCAAGAGATGCATTCCAAAGAACCCCTGGAAGCCAGACTGTGCACACTCTTCGAAAGTAACCATGGTTCCTCGCTCTCTGTAAACAGAGATATTCCAATGTCTTGTGATTTGATGTGATATGATTTGATTTGAAGGGTGGGGTCTAGAGTTAACAGAGAGCTGTAATCTAGCAAGGTTTGTTCCTTCTTAAGGAGGAACAAGTTATATCTCATCTCCAGGACCAGCAAGATCCCAGCAAGGCCAGGACTCATTGGGGCTTCCACAGATTGGCTCTTGCTTCTGAAAGCTGCTCCTGGTTCCCATTTTTAGTGAATTCTGATGCAGTCAAATCCCCTCCCCGGGGATGCGGGTTTGTTCCTTTGACAAATAGCTGCTCCTGTCCCTCTGCCTCCACAGGTCTCTACTCCTGCTGATCTCAGACCAGGATCACCTTCCTTCCCCGGTGTTAAGCAAAATGGCATTTTAAACACGCGGAACCCTTATGCTGTGAAGAACTTTCTGAAAAGAGAAAAAATTTGGATTGATATCAGCAAATATATACGTTCTGTGCTGGCCTCAAACCATGCTCAACTTTTAACCAGGTTCATTAGTAGCCCAGGTCAACCTCACAAACACAACGTAAAAAGAACTTAAGATCTCCAATTTCTGAGCAAATATGCGATAGAGAAGATAGTTTTGATAGTGTTGTTTTCAAAGTAATGAATTTTTAAGCTTAATCTTTACTCACTGTAAGACACGGTTAATTTTTCAGATGTATACATTAATTTTCAAAGAAATTGGTCATATGCGGTACGCAAAGTCCATGTATGATGTCAATGTAGGCAACACCCTACATTGTATATTTCCTTCTGCTTTTCTAGTATAGCTTATACATAATTTCTTTGTGGCACAAAATAATTTCATACTACATTAGCTATATAAGGAATGTTTACAGAAAATGAAACCACAGTTTTTATTGCTAAAGCTCAGCACCAAGAGTATGTGGGATAATTGCAATTAGGTAATACTAACTTGTCCATAAAGTGCTCTGGATCCACCAACAATTATTTAGAATGTGTTCAAGCCTTAACCAACAGCAGCATGCGACTGGAATAGTGTTATCTGGAAGGTAATTGGCAGCTGGACTGGACCCTGTGCAGAATAAACCTTGCTCTCTGCTGTGCAGGGTGGTATACTGAGAGTCGGAGCTGCTGCTGATTTCACGAAAGTGAGAATGTAAAGGAAGTGAGTAGGGAATGGTGACCTAGTCTGAGTTCCGTCAGTAGATCCTGAAACCAAGAAAGATCACATAACAATTGAGGTTGGAAGGGACTTCTGGAGGCCATCTGGTCCAAGCCCCAGAGGAGGTTGCACAGGACCACGTAGATCTCCAAGGATGGAGACTCCACAGCATCCCTGGGCAAGCAGTTCCAGTGCTCGCTCATCCTCACAGTGCATGTTGCCCTTGAATCTTCTTTAGCCTAATGCGTGGTTCTTTTTGAAGAACACTCAGTCCTGATTTAAACACTATTAGGAACCAAAGTCCATCAGACCTTTTGTAATTCTAAGCATGAATGATCATACCTGGCAAATTATATGTTTTTCTGGTAGCTTGAAAGACCTTCTATAGTGCTGCCACAGCTCTACTTGTAGGAACTTGGAGATTGTGCTCAGGTCTCTGCAGCATGTTGAATGAAACAGGCTGAGCTCCGCGGCTCTCTCACCACCTGGTGTGTTTCAGAGTTTTGGATCCTCTCATCTCTTCCCTGAACTCTTCAGAGTGCAGCACTGTTCCCTGTGACTGGTGGCCCCAGCGCTCTAGCAGCAGCTCAACCAGTGCCAAATACCATCACTGAGCCCTTACGGCTGCCTCTGGAAGAAGCACATTCAAGCTTTTACTCACACGAGTAAACTCATAGAAAATGAGTGCAGATCTTCATTATGACCTGTGTCCCATCACTGCAAACGCAAGCCAGGCTGGCCAGTGAGCGCTGTGGGACACGCCACTGCTGCTCCTGACACGTGGATCTGCTACTGTGGATGGGCAGGAACCCCTGATGGTATGCTGAGACCGACAGAGAGAAATCTTTCTAAAAATCATTTTGTTGTGAACTGTGACCTCACAACTCTCTTTCCTGACATCCATGTAGAGGAATGATTTTATCTTTCCTGTGAAGATCTTCTGACTCTTCCTGCCAGCTGTAGAGCTGTACACAAGCTGCTCCCAGTTACGAACTAAGCTCAAGTCAGGAGCATGACCTCTTTAAGAAGTGACATGCATTGATCAGAAAAGCAATAGGCAGGAGGGAAAAAACACGAAGTCCACCCTTTTACTTGGTGATGTCTCAGTGCAAGGGCAGGTAGATGAGAAAGGGAGAAGGCCTGGCCTGTCCAGAATGGCTGCTCCGAGGGACACCAGCATCCAGGCTTAGAAGCAGGGCCAGGAGAGGCACAACATTAGAAAGATTTCAGACCAGATCTGTACCGGGAATGGTTTCTGTGGGACTGGCTCACAATGCCAACTCAGCCAAGACACAAGCAGCCCCTGAGACGCTGTAAATTGACTTCTAATGATGCGCACGACTGCCTTCTTTGATTGTAACTGTTCCATTTTTCAAGCCTACAATTCTAAGCAACTTAAAGCTTCATTAAAGCTGATCAGGAGTAATGTGACACACGCTATGCATGTTACTTGTGAGGGGAACAAATGGATTATTCAAGGGCACACTGGGAAACTTCTGAAGAGTCTTAGGAATGAATGTGCTGCGGGCTTTTCAGGAGCTTGAAGGCAGTCTGCCCACTGGCAGGCCTGGCAGGCAGACTGGGCAGAGGAGCAACTCGCTGAAGTGGGATTAGACTGTCTCTCCAGGAAGCAGTAAGAAAATGGGAACATAATCCGAGATTCCAGTCACTGGAAGTTTCTTTTGTATTGTTTGTACCTGTTGTAATCTGCTGTCCCTCCACCACATCTCGATGCTGAAGGTCACTGTTGTCTCAAGGAAGCATCTCAAGGTCGGTGCTGGTTTGCTGAGCAGGTACCCACAAGCAGAAATTACTCATGGGTATGGTTGTTGAGCATCAAGTTAGTGCCAGGTTACTGCTGGAAGGGACATCAAAGTATTGATTTTCTTGACAATGGCACCTGACCTGCAAAGAATCTGAAAACGCCCTGTTTTGGTTCTGTGTTAGCTAACAACTTTTAATCCACTGCTTTCCTTACTTTGAGCTGCTGTAGGTAAAACCTGCTTTTTTGGTTTTGGGTTTTGCACTTCCAAAAGGATTTATGGGGCTTTGATTCTTTAATACAATTTTGCAGTAATACAGTGTGCCGTTTTGCAAGCACCTTTACCACAAACACGCTACTAAAGCTTTTTCGATTTACACTAACCAAAAAAGATTATTACAACCCAAGGATCTCAAGAATAGAAACCTTATTGGGACGTCCCTGGAAGTACCAGCTCCAGAAGCAAGAGACGTCAACAGCAGCTTTGTGCCAGAGCACTAGCAGATGCATGACTTTTGCCCCATTAACTGGTTTGGCTGCCTCCGTACAGTTCCTGCTTCATGAAATAACCTTTCAAGAACGAAAACTATCATGAGAAACATCAACTAGGCAGGTGTTACTGATGGCCACAGACTGATGTACACTGGCAGTGCTCTGAAAACCACAAATGGAGGGACAGGAAGTTTACAGACTTCAGTGAAAAGGGTTTTATCTGTATCAGTGCCACTGGTTTATAATCGCTGAAGACCTGAGACAGTGTTGATGAAAGAGGATTGCTGTAAATGCCTCATATCTCTCATCTAACCTGTCTTCTACTGAGTCCAAAAGTGCTGCTTATGGCACCGACAACGCTGCCACATAAAACCAGCCAATCAAGCTGTAGCCCAAAGCTGCTTTACAAAGGAGTTGGGGATTTATATGAACACTTCACGCACTAGCACCACCTCTGGCTGGATGGTACTGAAATGCTTTACCCGTGTTTACTGTCTAGAACTGTGACCAGTGGAGGCCTGTTAGAGCTGAACAAGGCTGCATATGGAGGACTGAATTGTTTAAACACCTAAATAGTCGTTATGAAAATGGAAATCACAGTGGAAGCTAGAGAAAAAACAATGTCTTTTTACCACTGCTGAGCCACCTCATCCTGTTAGTGGAAAATCAGTTAAGAGCATTTGAGTTCTGCAACATTAACAGCAGTCCTTAATAGTCCTTAGCTATTGACAGGACAGTCTCTGTATGCAAACATTCGAAAATGCTTATGCTATGAAACAGAGAAAAATTGTAGTATTATTTTTAAACCAGCAATGAAGCACTTTGCTAGTTTCATCAAAGCCCTACTTTTATGATTTTTAGCTTCTTCCCAACTTGCCTATTACTACCACTTCCTAAACGGCATATCTAGCCGGTATCTAGATTCAGGTTAACACATGATTTATGAACTGGAATGGAAATTGCTCCCTTTATCCCTGGCCACACATATTGCCCTGACCTGGCAATAATTCCAGCTCTGACAGAGAAGCTCTCCACACTGGAATGCACACACCTCTTTCTATCCACATCTTCAGGGTGTCATTCCGTCAGCACCTGTGTTAACACAGGATGAGACACTGTAAAGGTTTTAACAGAATTTTGGATGTGGGTGGTTTTGCTGTTGCATGCGTAATCAGATGATGCACATGAGGATGTGGCACATTCCACACGGGGAGGGAAGAGTTAATGATAAAACATGTCTTTTCACTAGTCTCTGCTGTAAAAACAGCCCCAGTTACACTGAAGAGTTGTAGCCAAGTTTCTAGCACGGCTCCAAAAATCTCACCAGCGTTTCCTTCTGCTGCTTCAGACAGCCACCTAACGGCGAGAAGCAAGCCCGTCCT
>NW_010397654.1:4547-14547 GCF_000710305.1 Buceros rhinoceros silvestris | reverse complement strand
CAAGGCTGAACCTGCTGTTGATGATGAACTTGTATGGACAAGTGCTGTAGGCGTAGTACTACTGAGGTGTAAGCCCTTGTACACTCCTGCAAATGAAACACAAACAGCAAGCTCATTTTCCAGAAAACACTCAACTCTACACAGACATATGTCTAGTGTAGGAATCAAGATGTGACAAATTCTGTCCAACAGCTGCATACCTGAGGCTTGAAGAATGCCATTCACCCCAATTCCAAGCACCACATCGTCCTTCATTTTGAATCCCATCAGTTGTTCTGATGTAACCAAAGCTGAAGCAGCAAATTGAGCACTAACAGAATCCAGTGTTTTGGAAACAAAACCCTAAAAAGAACAACGGCAGCAAATATATGTGATTGAGGCTTCCAGAAGTCAGTACTCTCCCCATTTTAAAACTACATACAAACTAGTATGTTAAAACAAAAAAAACAGTACATGTAAATTCAGAACTGTGGCCCAGTCACTCTCAGACCAAACTGTCAGCATTTTGTACAACTAGTTAAAATCTGAACTGTGATTCTTCTTTTTTCCATGCACTTTTAGCTTCATTATAACAACAGAGAAGGAAAAGCCCCACGACTATTTAAAATTAAAAAATAAACTTATTTCCAACGTTCTACGGAACACTACTGTTTCACAGGTCAACCTGTTTTTGTGATATTCCAAACCCAATACAGAGACTCACAGGTTCAGATGCTAACAACTTCTGAACCTTTTTATGTGTCTGTCACCACTGTAGTCACTACGCACTTAGGAATGTCAGACATTCCACAGCTGTATGGAGGACATATTTAGGAGTTAGCTTAGTTATTAACTAACAATCCTGCTCTAAAAATCCCCCACTATCAAGAGGATAACAATATGGCTGAAGATCTCTGCAATTCATCTTTTTAAGGCTTTGAAAATTCCATTAATTGACTGACCCATCTTTTTTTGTTAAGAGGGAGCAGAGGCAATGCCTGCCACACTCACCTGCAGTGTCCCTTCTAAACACTTTACAGAATGGCTATGATGTAGATTCAGGCGAAAGCCACTTTCCTGTTGGTTAGTTTCAAGGTTCTATGGCAACAGTTGACAATTAGAGATGAACCCTGGTGGGAAACAATGAGGGATAAATCATAGCACAGACAAATCCCTCACCTGTGATGTGTTGGCAGAGGAATTACTATTTGCTTGCTGTTGATGAATTTGTGCAAGCTGCTGTTTCTGCATTAGTGCCAGTTGCTGTTGATGTTGCTGGTATTGTTCGGCTGTAAATGCTGAACAAAATATAAAACGAGAAAATACTGTATCAAAATATGTAGGTGTTGTGTCTATAAACACATCTATTTCATAATCCTAAAAAAAAAATAACCCCAAAAAACCTACACCACAGCAAGTTACTAAGAGCCTTAACGCACCTTTATGGCAAAAAGGCTATCACCCTCCTAGAAACTTTTTCTCAAATTAAGCTTTTCCCTGGTAAGCAGTTTTTTAGTATATAGGCTTTAATAGCTGTGCTATATTTAGCTCAAGATACTAAAAAGGGAGGGGGAGGAGGGAACCAAAACACAAAGAAAACCACCAAAAACTAGTAACTGATTAAAAAGAAACTGCAGGTAGAAATGGCATCACTGTTTGCACTTTCTGAAAGTACAGCATCTGCATTATTAGTAAAGGCAGTTTAGATGCAGAACTTGAACTGCATGCTTTCAGCTCTCACAAATAGCATTTTGAAGGTTGTTAAGTACCTACAATTCAGAGTTATGTTTAAGTTCAGTTGAAAACATTAAATTGGGCATGCTTTCAACTGTGCAGGCTATCACAGTGCAGTATTTTTGTTGCTTTTAATCACACACGTACAAGCAACTACATCAATATGGAATTTGACAAAACTACATCCTTCTCTCTCCAGTCTTGGAAAGGTTAAGGTGTGGGGTTTTTCTAAATTTTACTTTACAATTCCAAAATAAAAGGAAGTCTCAGTTTTCAATTTAAAACTGAATCAAGGCTGGAATGCAAATCTCCTTGCAAATTCAGTCTAGAGCACACCTTTCAGAATTTTCCCTTGAATTTTATCTTCATACTGTATTGGTGCTCCAAGTTAAACGCTGTGAATAGTATTCATACTCCTAGAATACAGTGGGAATCGCACTTCTGGGGAAGTTCACTACTTTTGGCAACAAATCACCAGCACACTTGAATCTTGTTCACAAACTGAAATTTAAAAAATTTTATTTTTGTTAACCTACTCCTTTGAGCTTGCTTGTCTGAAGAAAATCTGTTTCTATCAAAGCTATAATCATCTGCTTCTGAATACAACAGGATTCTGAGGAGCAATTGTACCTTGTGTGTAACAAGTCAATACAAATGTCTAACCAAACTAAGAATTAGCATTTAGAAACAAACCAAGCAAACACTGAGCATGCATTTTTCCCAGTGTACTTGTGATTTTTTTTTTTTGTCAGTAAAATATTGTTCCAAATCCTTCTATTACATACTGGAAATAGCAAAGTTTGAGTAATAATTTAGTGCTGAGCACTTGAAATTGTGTTTTTATTCAACTGTTACATTCAAGTTACTTTTTTTTTTAATAAGTAACATTCTTCAGCAAGTGGTAAGTGACAAGTTACTTCCCAACACTCTTACAGTTAAATAACACTTCAACTGTCTTCATTTCTTCAGTGTTTTAAAGTTACCCCTTGGGGAATAGCTTAGTAGTAATGCCATTCCTAAATGCCCTTACTAAAAACAAGCAAACAAACCAACCAACCAACAATGCCCCGCTAAGTCCCCCAGAACCAAATATTCAGAAGTTGGCTACTGAAATTTTAATTCTACTTGCTATAACCCCAAACCCCTTCAGGTATTTTTTAAACTGACATCAAACACAGAAGTTAGAGCAAAAAAGCTTTAGCACACAAAGATTAGCATATAAAAAGCTGAGGAGCACTGACAAGGGAGAAAAACGCATGCACTGTTCTGGTGCTGCTGACATTTATACTCATCAGTTAGCAGTGATTAATTAAATGTTTTGTAAAAAACCTAAAATTTAGATTTGTATGGTTTATCCATCATAGCACCAACGACACTGAAGGCTCCATGTATTAGTGAGGTATTTTATTCTACAGTATGACACTGTAAATATATTGCTTAGGAATAGGTTGTCACTTATGTAAATAAAGACCAACTCGCAGACTAACAGAGAACATCAGCAAAAAATTTAAGTTCTACTACCATCTTTGACTGAATTAAGATTAGAATTCCAACTGTCGTAACCATCTCACTTTTGTCCATTTGAGTAACTCAAATTTATTAATAGTTTCAGTTTCCATTCCTCCAGTGTATTTTAGATTTTAGCTATGAAATAGATTTGTAGTAAGCCTATGTAGTTACCTATGTTGGTTTAACCAACTCCAAAACAGTGTTTTCTTTTGGAAAACCAGTAAAGTTTGAGACAAACTGTTTAGGATACCCATTATTTAGGGCAGTCTGTAAATGCTCTGCCTAGAAGCAACATTTAGAGATACCGTATTTTTCAACTTGAGCATCAGGATATATCTTCGTAAGTAGTCTGTGACCCTTACAGCTCTAAGTTTCGCACCACTATGAAAACAGCTATACAAAGTAAACCAATGATAGTAGAACCCCACTATGACTACCACCCTCTCCTACATTCAAACTGCTTATCTTCTGCTCAAATATCCAAACACACAAAATACTTCCTTGAAAATGCAATGGAAATGGCTATTAACCTGTCATATCTGAAAATACACTCAAGAATGATTTATTTCAGGTTTCTCAATTTAGGTTAAAACATTCAGTGACATTTTTGCTGCTTTCCTTATTAAAAGTAAAAGTGTACTAGACATTTCAAAGTACTATTTACAAAGCTACCAGAGATTTACTGTTAAAATTCATTAGATTTATTAGAGACTCTGAATTAATCAGTTGCATCCAGTTTAGAAACACAACACTATCCAAAAAGGACTGCTGCAAGCTACAGCCTCTTACAATACTCTGACTGATACTCCTTTTCCACTCCACAGCATGCCCAGATATGCTCAGGTACCAGAACAGGTTATAGATCATAATTACATAAGCTTGCTCTTCCCTTTCCATGCTGAAGAAGCACTACACTGAAGGTTTTACTGGAAACATCATTACTACTGAGAACTATCCAAACCAAAATTAATCACTATTTCTTTGGAAGACCTGCAAACTAGGATCGCATACTTTATTCCTCAACTGTTAAAGCCACCATGAACACTCTCATTAGGTTCCTTCCCCTCCTGCTCTCAGAGTACAGTCTATATTACGCTTCAATTGCAAAAGTAAGCCTGATTCTAAGATATAAGTTGCTTCTGAAAACTATCATTCCCATGCACACACAAAATGTTTTTATGTACTTTACATGAAAATACTTCCACTTATTTAACCTTAAATATTCATCTTCTGTGATGCACAGCTGTGACAGAAATTGGCAAAGGCTTTCTGGGGAAATCGCATGTGCTCAGCACAATGAAATGACAGGTGTACTGACTGACTGCGCCTCGACATCTGCAGGCACAGTCCTAAACTTCTCAAAGAGCTAGTCTAAGCTCAACTGCCTTTTTTTTTGAAAATAAGCAATTCAAGAAGAATGCATGGAAGACTATAAAAATGTAGCCTCTATTAATGGGTTAATTATATGGCTTTCAAGGAATGTTTTCTTCTTGCCTGCAAAGGTAGCATCAATGCAATTGCACAGGTACCAAACTTAGCATCTTGTTAATACTGCTCTTCTGTCCAAGAACTTTCTTACAGAAATTTTATTACCTCTTACTTTGATTCTAAATAAGAAAAAGGGCACAGCTGAAAACCTTTCATCTGTGTCAAAAAATAGTAAAAGTAGCAAAAATGAATAAGTGTGTTATACATTGGTATTTGCCTGGCAAAAAACAGCAGGCAAAATCAAGTCCAGACATTTTCTGTTCACTTAAACCAAAAAATACATTTCTAGTAACTGTGAAGAGTATCGCTACAAAGTTACATATTCCAAAGATTTCAAGGCTTTAAAAAAAATTAGTAAAGCGACAGACAACTGAACATCAGGTTCAAGTTAAAAGGAACAAAACGTAACATTTGATGGTTAAAGACAAGATACAAGGTTTTAAAACAGATTCCTGCTTCATCAGTCCTAGACAGGAGTGCAGTGTTTATAGACTCAAGTTCTCAGAGAGCATGCCAGAGCTACCGTAGTCATGGTTCCATTATAGAGTAATGACTATTTGATACCACAGAATTTACTGAATTAGCCTGTGACAAAACGTCCAGTTTCATTCACTACACAGAATGAAGCGGGAGGCAGAGTTAGGAATATCTCAATCACCACTACTGATACTCTGTAAATAAAAACATTATTGTTTTCAGAATATCTCAGCTGTCTCACATCAAGATGGTTGTCAGAAGATGGGCAGCTCAAGTTTTACTGAGACACTAAGCTACATGAACGCCTCTTGCTTGTTTACAGCATACTGTTTTGAATTGGAACTGAGTACACTTCTGAATTGTTTCTGGTAGAATTCTGAAACCAGTTATAACATTTCAGTCAAGACAACCTTCAGGATTTTAAGTCAGTATATCACGTTATATTGTTATCCTCTTCACTTAACAGCCTGGGAAAGTGCACGCACCCATTCTGCACTGCCTAAGTGCTGTACTGCAAAAAGGAATGGAAACATTGTACATTACTGAGACTGACTGAAGGGTAAAGGTCTCCTTAGCAAAAGCTCAAAGCTTGTGCAATAACTCCACTACACTATGAATATGCTTGCCTACAACATTTACATGACTAAGCAAGATGTCTGTAATCCTTGGGGTAATTATGTATCCATTGTTTGATCAAATTAAGCCTCTGAATAGTATCTTTCGACTGGATGACTCATTCAATTGCCAATACTCAATAGCTGGTGTTACAAAGTAACAATGATGTTGCCAATGGACTTCTCAAAGATCCATTCTCAGCAGTTTTATACAGCAATATGAAACTGTTTTTACAGTGCTAACTTGTTCTACTACAGCATTTAACGTGCACTAGCTTTACAATGCTGTAGCTTACATTTAGCTTCTCTGCAAATACAAGTCCTTCCAGTGAGGAGGGGAGCTAGCTGTAGAATCCATATGAAAAGACTGGTCTTTGTACGTTGAACAGCCACAGTCCACCTCCTTGTTTTACTGTGCGGTGATTCACTAGTTGCTACCCTGAAGTAGGAAAATACAGACTTGCAAAAAATTTGACCACAAGAACCAGTTTCCTAAAAACCAGGAAGCATATCCTGGAAAGCAGAAAGTGCACATGTAAACTCCTAGTCTCTCTACAAGCATTCCTTTTGATTTCCTGAATGGAAAATGCTCTCCAGGTTTGCCAGAGAAACTGAGCAAGCTTTATGGAGTAAACAATGACCTACCCCGGTAAGCATATTTTTTTCTTTTAATAAAGTTTAAAAAAGTACTAAGAGACTCAAACAGTTTAATTAAACCTTTCAGCAAATGCTTCAGTCCTGTTAAGCATCTAAAGAATTAGATATTTAGAGTAACTAAAAAAGCAGTTGCTTCCCAACAGCAAGTTAAGCATCTGTTCTCACAAGCAGCAATGTTATTTCAGTGCAAAAACTGTAGCACTAAGATTATACTGGGTTCAAAGAACCTCTCTAGACATACTCCTGGTTCTTCCAGCTGAGGTGATGGCCATTAGAAAGGCAGTTTCAACCAGGTAACAGAAGAAAGATACATAATTAAAGCTTCCAGTTGAGAAATCCCATAAACTACAAAACTGCTTAAGTGTGTGTAAAGATGACACGTTACAATGTTTTCTCAAGGGAAATACATGAGTGCACCACATCTCTGCTGTGTAAGAGAACAATTAATGGTTTCTAATGCCGAAGTGCATGCAAAGCAAATACCATTCACAATACTACGTAATCCAGAACACATTTTTAATCTTTATCTTACGAGAGATGCTATCTGGTTTACACTGCCTGGTTAAAGATTTTCTACTGTATAGCAAGTTCTCACCAGTGAATTCGGAAGATTGGAGAGACTTAGAGCCATCAGTGTGATTTAGTATTTGATGCACCGGGCCCAAAGAAATTTCACTTTCTGAAAAGAAGTTCAACATTGATTTTACTTAAACATGGCATTATTAGACATTGAGAACATGAATCATTATGCCCTTGATTATTACTACAACAGCCTTGTATTTCAGCCCAGCAGAACTTAAGTGTGAAATTCCTAACATCAGAACTCCAGACTTAAATTATAAACTAGATGTAAGTTCTACCTATGCACTCCCTACTTCGCAGTGAAAGAAAAACAGAAAATTAATTAATGAGGATTTTTACTAGCCATTGAATAAAAGCTAGAAATGCTTGCTATGTATTTATATTTGTCTGCCCATCATTCTTAATGAGAGTTTCCACCAAAACATCACAGGCCAGTTGAAATACACAGAGTTTACTCCACAGTTGTAAATGTGACCATCCTTGCATGGGATGCAGACAAGTGTAACAGTTTACAAAAGCCCAAAGATTCAGCATTCCGGAGAAAAGCATTACTCCAACTGTGTTGAAGCTGAATGAGAAAACCTAATACAAGTATAGTCTCAACATCTCCAGAAGCGCTCAGATGTTTTAATAAGTGCTGGAACTTCCCCCCAGTCACATTTCCTCAGACTAAAGAGGCTTTTCCTTTAAGATTTCCTCTTGCAACTAAGCACAGGGTGAGCAATAAACATCTGTTACTCCCAAGGCCACTGCTTCTTCAACTCTCAACACCTCAGCCACAAATGGGCCAAGACTGATTATGATCCAACGATAACTGAAAATGACTATTACAAATGTCAGTATTTTTCATGACCAAGTTTATCCTGCAATGTGAAAATAAGCATTTGGAAAAGACAAAACAGTAAATCAGACAGAAATGTTGAGGCTATTACAGATACAAAGATTAAATAAAAAGATCTGAACACAGATAGTGGTATCATGAAAGCAATGAACAGGCAAGACATATCCTTCTGCTCTGGTGTGAGGAACTGCTACAAGGACTGAGGACCTTTCTCCTTCTTCTTTTCAAGAAAGGGATGCTTGAAGATTTGTGTTCTCATTAAGGGTACCTGACACACAGGAATAGTATAGATCCATCAACCAGCATTACAAATTTGGAGATGAAAATGCTTAACACACACTTGGGAAACGGAATCATAGCTCACCATCCTGCTAGACCCCCAAGCGTGCAAACTTGCTTTTAAAAAGCAGATTAGGAGACAAAAAAAAAAAATTACCCAAGTTTACTGGAAAAAATGTTATTTCTATAAAATTCACGCAGAAAGAAAACGCTGAATAGCAAAACACAACTTGCAGCACATCACCTAAATTTCTAAGTTACAAGAAAGTGCAAGGTAAACTACTCTGAATTCTTTAACTATATTCTTGATGCCTACAGTTTTTCATATACAGTAAGGTCTACAATCCCAAACATCGTAACTCAGAATCTTCAGTAGGGCTTCTGCTAGAATACTTGGGCTTCTTCTCAAAGAAAGGATTATAAATGTAGTGAGCAGACTGTAGTTAACCGCCAGCCTCTTCAGTCTTGACAGCTTGCAGACTTTCTTTTGCAAGTGACCCAGCTTCCGGATAAAGGCAGAAGAGAAGTGAATGCAAGACAGTTGCCTGGTCTTAATTGAGGAGCCTGGGAACCAGTGCTCAAACCTTTCACTAGTCAACTACTGGTATCTGGTGTTCTGCCTCCTAAACACAATGCTGGAACAGAATTACACATGCTGTGCAGTTTTAAATGTCTCAAACTTCTGATTACTAGATGCAAGCATCCAAAAATAAGAATGTAATGTATTTAACAGCAGCCCCTCTATAATGTGATACAGTTCGAAGACTACCATTTGCCTGGCAGAACTAGATCAAATGAGGAAGACTAAGTTCCTGGTATGCAAATACTTCAGATGAACATTTGTGCTACTGACTTAAGACAGAAGCTCTCTAAAAATTGATTCAGAAACTTGAGATTGTCAGCAATACAGGCTCCTTTTCTAAAGTAATGTTGCTTTTTCTTAAAAGCAAACAGCTTCCCTACTGAGCAAGTTACTTCTCCACAAGAATTGTGCTTTTACACTCCTGCCTACTTTTTAGAGGTGTTCTAAGATATGCATGAATGTCCTTGAATCAGCTCTTTCTGTAAGAGGGCAAAGGATGCTTTTTTTTGTAATTCTTCAGTAAGATGAAAAGGAACCACCCTCTTCAAAAGCAATGCTACTGTTCTTGGCCACTTGATCCTGCTACAAAAATCTATCCCTCAGCAAACAGCAAGCCCAGTATAAGCCCTGTTTTCAACTAACTTGTAATGACTTTTTTTTTTTAAGACATCCCTTCTCAGTGCACACACGAAATTTCAATGCAACAACTTTATCTACCACAGGCCTTTTATACTGAGTAGTCTGAAAGCCAGGGCCAAAACAACTTCTGCATCTTCAAGGTCAAAGCAACTCTAAAACGTTTATAAAATGCCTGGCTCTTTGGGGAAGCCTCTCTCTGATCTTCAGGATGAAAAACAATGCTTCCAGTAGCCAGAAGATGGTATATCATAGAACAGCACACGTCCTCTGATTACAAGGAGACCTGAGACACCACCTCAACTTCATGCCTGCCTGTGGTGGCCATGTTTTCATTGGGATAGAGTTCACTTTCTCCATAGCAGCTAGCATGGGGCTACGTTCTGGGTATGTGCTGAAAACAGTGCTGATAGCACAGGGATGTTCTAGCTACTGCTGAGCAGCGCTTACAGAGTTGAGACTGTTTTGCTTCTCCCCTCACTCCACCAGTCAGTGGGCAGGGGATGCACAAGAAGTTGTGAGGGGACACAGCTGGGACAGCTGACCCCAACTGACCAAAGGGGTATCCCACACCATATGACATCATGCTCAGCATACAAAGCTAGGGCAAGAAGTAGTAAG
>NW_010397654.1:2467-4344 GCF_000710305.1 Buceros rhinoceros silvestris | reverse complement strand
GAGTTGTCGTCTTTTACGCTTCCGATTCTCTGCCCCACATCCCAACGGTGGCAGGGTGAGCGAGCAGCTCTGTGGTACCTAGCTGCCAGCTGGTTAAGCCACGACATGTAAAAGACCTCAAAAGCAAAGTTTTCCACAGCAATTTTTCCACGTCAGGAGCACATTTGCTGGATCATTCAAGGTGGAAAAAGTTCAAGGCTTCTCTAAACTTCTTTAATATGGAAACAGACTTATCAATGCACAACAAACACGGCCACATGACCACCTCTGTTGGCCACTACAGAATCTCAGGGTGAGCTTCATCTTAAGACAAGCAATAGGGTTTGACCACAACTCACAGCAGCAGCAAAACCATTTCTAAAAATAGAGATGCATTAGTTAAGTGTTGGCAAAAAGACATATTGCTAGTTCAAAAACCTAAAAGGCAAAGAGAAACAACCCTAAAAAAAAAATTCACTGCCACAACAAACTCCTAGTTTTAAAGACAGCTAAGCAAAAGCAACAGGAATACTCTGCAGGGTTGTAAATCTGCAGTAGTGACTACTAGAAAAACTTCAGTACAGATGCCTGATATTCTTTACAGTATTTGTTACAGAAAGTGAGACAACGTAACTCAGCAACTGCAGTCCCAACTGACATACACCTTTGAAGAAATCAAACTCATAGATATGAGTCACAGAAACACACCCACAATCTGTATAGACCCTGCATCTTAAAGAATCCTTTAAGCAACTGAAAACTAGAAAACAGAATAGCACCAAGATGAACTAGACTGTATGCTCCTTTCAAACACCTACTCCTGAACAGATAATCATAACACACCGCATATATGCAAACTCATCTACACTTCCAATGCTACAAGAATCCCGATTAAGATTATGAATAATTATACAGGTACAATCTACCTGATTATATTAGTAACAAGTGACTATCCAAAGACTGTGGCAACTAATTTAAAGTATATCTATAAATTCAGACTCAGCTGTATTTTTTATATTTTATTATTTCATTCCCATATCAAACACTAATTTAAACTCCACAACATTTAAATTTGGAAAAGCTCAAAGTCCTAACTTAAATATTTTACACAGATGATAACCATCTGCATAGAATTCCAAGCACAAATGAATGTAGTGTGCTAGATACTTATACACAATTCCAACCTTGTGCAGAACTCACTGCCATAAATAACAACTGTGTTTAATTCCTAAATGAATGTAGATAAGTATCTTAATCATTTGTCTAAGGAGAAAAAAGCTAGGGTGTGAGTGGGGGCTGTGTTTGCGTATTTACACACACACGCCAGACGTGCTTTAAACTCAACTTAAACAGCTTATTTTTCAAGTTTACATGATTTTCAGATGTATTGTCCATTACTACTTTATAATGTATTTATAATCTATTAATACCAAATTAGTTCTGTTTTCACACTAGTAACCCTAACTACCATTTTATCACAGTTCAGACTCTAACCACTAGACATATCATGACTTGGTTAACTGATTTGAAACATTGGAGCGGCAGAATTTAAACATCAAATGAGGTACTTCAATCACAAACAAGAACCACCATCAATTTTAGCTCTAATATATTTCCAGCAAGAAGAGTCATAAAAGAGAAAAAGAACAGGAGACAGGGGCACAGAGAGAAAGTATGAAATAAAGCAGGAGAACAAAGCTGCCCACTGGATCTAAAAATGCAAGGAATAATTTTCAGGAAAAAAAAAAAAAACAGCTGGTGCAGGGAGGAAACTTAAAAAAATATACTGGAAAACAAGAGAATTAAAGTGATCCGATACCACAGTAACACTCTTTTTTTGAGCAAATCTCCAAAACATCACACGACTTGTCGGGTTTATTTGGAATACGCATCTCTCT
>NW_010397654.1:550-2341 GCF_000710305.1 Buceros rhinoceros silvestris | reverse complement strand
CACTCTTTCTTTGAGCAAATCTCCAAAACATCCCACGACTTGTCGGGTTTATTTGGTATACGCATCTCTCTCCATCCCAGTCCTACATTATCCAGGTTTTCCAATTTATTTCTAAAGCCATAATTACAAACGGCAAGGAAAACCTGATCCTAGAGAAACCTTACAATATGATGAACTTATTTCTTTGCAAAAAACCCTACAGCACCTCAATTTCTATAAACAGGATTACATTAAATTTACTGACTGATCAACATTAAAGAGTTACTCATAGTTATATAGTCACATAGTCACATTGTAACTATGTAAATATCAGAACCCTAGTGTGAAGAACCCAATATTAAGAGGAATGTTATCCAATAGTATTCCAATCAAAACCTATTAACACCACATCGAATTTTCTTTGAGTCAGGTCCTCAATTCTGTAATTCAGATTCTATAAGATGTAATCTGCCACTTCCCAACAAAATGTAGAGGTGATTAGTTCAAGAGTTTTGCCAAGCATGAGCAGATGCACCAATGGCAGTGAGCTGGTGATTTTTTGGATGGGAAGTAGCATTTAGTTTCACCTAAGTTCAAGATAATAATAAGAATTCGTAACACACTGGGATTTTAAATGCAAACTTTTTGACTGAATATTTCCCACCACTACACTACTAGAAAAAAATTTATACTGTAATATTTATATCAACATATTTTTAATTTTAAAAATCTGTATCTTCAGAGACAACATAAACCCTACAATACTGGTTTCTAAACCTTTGTATTTCTAAAATCACAATTACATACCAAGGCAGTATTTGCATAAATTTGAGATGCAGTACACTACAGCTAGCAAAAAATACAAATAAACATTCTATGCATCAAATAGAGAGATAAAAGTGAAGGCAGACTGTTACCATCAAAATACATCATGATATAAAGCATGGATGACCTAATGATATTCTGGATTTTCTGAGCCAATTTTAAAAGTTCTAGAAGGAAGTTTGTCAAAATAAACGTACCAAAATGTGCTGAACCACTGCTACTTTTACTTTGTATAGAGGTACTGCATGTCTGGGTCCCGGGTTGTGCTGTGCCTGTTCGATTTATACCCCTGTATAATTTCCTACAGGAGAGTTCGTCATTGTCACTGTCATGTAGGGATGGTGTCCGAGGCCTAAAATGCCGCCATCTACATGATTTGATATTGACTAGTATCTGACTGAGGTCTTTCGAGAAAGATTTGTCCGAGGTATTTGTTTCTGAGGTATTGGCAAATTGACTGATTGAAGAGTGTTGTGATGAGGAAAACATTTCCAAATCCAGCTGATGAAATGTATTATCGTAGTCTGAATGTGCTCTGTCTAGTAGCACCCTAAAAACAGGAAAACAATGCAGAATTATACAGCAGCAAGAAAATACCAAGAAAGTCACCAGTCTGCCATGTAGGAATGACAAGGGAGAGAAGTAAAAGAAACTACACAGAACTGTTCTAGAACAATCAACCTCCCTCCCAAACAGACACAGAACACGTGACTGTATTCTTTTACAATAAGTAGTATGCTTTAGGGTTCTCTTCACATGTATATTCTAGCTTTTACTGTTTGAACAGCTGATATATATTGTCACATATACTGAAGACATTGAAACAACATGTAATAATTAAAAAAAACCTCAGGCTGGAAGATACGAGTTCCGAAATGCAAACAAAAAAACCCCAGAGAATAAGATTGCTTAAGCAATTAAATGTTATTCAAATGCCCTTCCCTAAAGCAACTTCACTTCAAAATCCTTACTACAACGATCACAATG
>NW_010397654.1:0-431 GCF_000710305.1 Buceros rhinoceros silvestris | reverse complement strand
GGAATGGCACAAATTAAACTTCCAAAACCCCTTGCAAAATCCCCATAAGAGCCTTCAGCTCCCATTCTGATTATGCTGATATGCCAGACTGACTTGGTAATGTGTGAAGAGGTTCTGAGCATTAATCCGAAAGTCAAATCACATTTTAACTTTTTTTAGATTAAAATTTAATAACGATATTCCATTTTCTTACAGACATCATACAATTTTGGGGAGAAACAATGTGACCAAGAATGAGAAAAAGGCTGAGATACTGAATACTGCCTCTGCCTCAGTCTTTAATGGTAAGACCAGTTGTTCTCTGAGTGCCCAGCAACTTGAACTGCAAGACAGAGACAGGAAGTGGAACAAAGCCCCCATGATCCATAAGGAAACAGTCAGTGACCTATATGCGCCACTTAGTCTATGGAGACAGATGGGATCCACCCAAG
>NW_010397653.1:1009-1239 GCF_000710305.1 Buceros rhinoceros silvestris | reverse complement strand
TCCTTGCCTGGGCAGAGTGACTCCACCAGCTTCGCCCAGCTGCGCAAGTCACCTCCAGGCTTTGCTCTTTGGCCGTTTTCTGTTTAATCTCAGGAGAAGAGGAAGAAACGCGGCACACAAGGCCTGGGCACCTTGTGCAAGTGACTCGCTTTGCTTTCGCGGGGGCCTTCCCCAGCAGAGGCTCCAGACCAGTAATTTCATCAGCAATTTGTGCCTCCTTCAAAATGCCT
>NW_010397653.1:0-353 GCF_000710305.1 Buceros rhinoceros silvestris | reverse complement strand
CCGTCCTCTGCGCTGGCCAGCACTGGCAAGGACCCGCTCCCGAGCCTCGCACCTTGTCGGCGGTGATTAATGAAGAGCAAATCCAGCAGGAGGAAAGCGCGGCTGGAGACAGAGCGGGATACGGGATGACGCAGGCGAGCAAGCGAAACACAGGAGGAGAAGAGTGTCTTGGGGCAAGCTCAAGAAAAGGTCAAGAGCTTGCTTTATTGCCTTAAATAATTTATTATGTGCCCATCTTCAAAGACGCTGCTGTGCCGCGCACAAAAACAAAACTGGAGAGGCATCACAAACAGGGGCAGCAGCAGCGAGAGGGCAGCGGGCAGAGCAGCGTGTGCTGGCAGAGCTGGCGCTGG
>NW_010397652.1:574-855 GCF_000710305.1 Buceros rhinoceros silvestris | reverse complement strand
CTCGTCCACGTCCTCGGCGCAGAACTGGCCTGGGGTGGGGTGGGGGTGGAAGGGTCGGGTGGCGCTTGGCGAGGAACCTGAGGAACCTTCTTGGAGAGCAGCTGAGAGCGTCACAGGGACCATCTCGGGCTGTTTCTGGTGGTCACCTCGGGCACCTCAGGGATCGCCTTGGGCACCACCCCACTGCCCGCGTCAGTCACCACCCCGGTCCACACCCCAGTGCCCACCTTGATGACCTCTGGTGAACAACGACCGCCCTGGTGACACCTCAGTGTGCTTCC
>NW_010397652.1:0-408 GCF_000710305.1 Buceros rhinoceros silvestris | reverse complement strand
CCCTGGTCCATGCCCCAGTGCTCACCTTGGTGCCCACCTTGGTCCTCACCTCAGTCCCCACCTTGGTGCCCACCCTGTTGACCGCCTTGGTCCTCATCTCAATGGCCACCTTGGTGACCTCCTCAACAACCGCCTTGTTGGCCACCTCAGTGACTATCTTGGTGGCCACCTTGGTGGCCACCTAATGATCACCTTGGTGGCCACCTCAACGACCGCTTTGGTGCCCACCCCGGTTTCCTGCCCCCCTCCATCCCCCCCTCAGTGCCCACCCCGGTGCCCCCTTGGGTGCCCCTCCGGCTCGTGCCCCACCCCAGGCACCCATGGGTGCCCCCCCGGGGTGCCCCGTACCCGTCCACTCGGGGGGGCAGCGGCAGTTGTAGGTGTTGACCCCGTCCACGCAGGTGCCAC
>NW_010397651.1:34475-42351 GCF_000710305.1 Buceros rhinoceros silvestris | reverse complement strand
ATTCTGTGATTCTGTGATTCTGTGAAACAAACCAATTACAGTATTTCTCCCCTGCACAAAATGCACCTCATTGGTGCAGTGGAGCTACCTGTCAGGATGATGTCCCGGTAAAAAACTCCGTACAGAGAGTGAGACCTCATGCCCTTGCCATTTGCTGCTGTGCCTGTGCTGGAACACAGTTCCAGTTGCAAGAGCTGCCGCGGTGGCACCTATTTTGCCTGCCTGAGGGCTGGGAGGGGCTCTGAGGGGACAGCAGGGTCTGGCTGGCTGTTGCTGTCGGCTGCTGGACAAGAGCTCTGGGGTGAACGATATTGCCTGTAGCTGCTGCCTGCCACAAACCCCTCCTGTCGCTTTGTCCCGGGGGCAGAGCATGCTGTGACCCCCTGCTCTGACCATTAGCTCCACTGTCCTGCTGCTGCCTGTCGTTGATGAATGACACACGGATGCTTCAAAAAGTTTTTAACTAGAACTGTTCTCTGTTTTCCCACTCCAGAGCTTCGCCCTGTCTCTGCTAACATGGCAATCCCCCTCACCTTCAAAGGGAAACTGCCTTACATCTTTTCCAAAAAAAGTTTTTCCCCCTTAAAATACAATGGCAAGGCTAATTTTCTTGTTAGTGCAGGTTACAGCTTATTGGTCCAGATCACGTTTGCAGTGGGAAGTAATGTAATGCTCCCTTTTGAGTTCTCCTGGCCAGCAACCACTTCATTTCTGAAGTGGAGTGCTGTGTGAGCCTGCTCTATAAAGCCCTGTCTCATGAGTACTGTAGATGTCCTCGAGGCAGAAGGCTGATAGTAGTCCAGGTAGCTGTGAACACCACCTCAGTGAGGCACAGGATAGTAATAAAGATGGCAGCAGTGCCTATACTTCACCAGGTTAGTCTCGTTTATTTTCATTTTCTATATTTAAAGAACAGTCAGTGTGCTCCAGCATAAAAATAATGATAAATAAATCAGCTATTCGAATCTCCTTAAGAATTTTCTGAGTCTTATCTTTAATAAGATCTCAAGAAAAGCCCTGTTAGTATTCTCAAGTTACCACCACTCAGCAGCTGAGCTAGCTGTCTACAGCAGGGTCCTTTTCATCACGTGTACACTTGGAAGTTTGGGTTGGCGACACTAATAGCACACCCTTGAACTGTGTCTCCATTCTTCAAAGTGACACTAAAAGTGGACTGTGCTGCTCTGGAGCATTTTGTCAGCTCACAATGATTGAAAGATCCTCCCCGAGGCTCTTTCCTCCTTAATATCATGCAGAATTTCTGCCTTCTCTTTCAAAAGAAAATTCCTTGTTTAACTTCTCTAGGGTCACTGTATACTGTGCAGAAAAACAGGTGCAAGACAGGTCTCTCTTTCATGTTATATTTCTGTATGCTCCAATTCTCCATAGATGACTCACATCATTTCTAGATCAAATTACCTGGTTTTAACTACTGACAGAATCAAATTAACAAGGAAAAATGGAATATAAAATGAAACACATTGTAATGAGGGTGTGACACACAGAAGCACTGCTAACAGACCAAACAGTTCCCTTGTTTGGAAAGGTACCTGCACACTCCCCTAACCTATGGCAGGCCAATAGGGTACAGACAAATTCAACAGGCAGCTGAGCAACACATTGAGTTAACTACACCTCTGCCTTCAGCAACTGAAAGCCTCTGTCTCCTGGATTCAGTCACCTGCCAAGTTCAGAGGACACAGGTGCGAAACTACTGTTTTCTACAGAAATCTGTATTTCAAAGAGTTGACTCTGCGAAAAGACTGTCACACTATGCAGACAACATACAACATCAACAACCAAGTTGAAACCAGTACAGAAACCAGTACACTTCTGTCCTTTGCAAATCAAATACACAGACTTGGCCCGTCCAGACTGTGCATTAAAGCAAACATGAAATACCCAAGTTATTGGGGAACTTGCCAGCCCTGGAACTGAAGCAGCATCCTGAGAAAGGGAAGGTGTTTGCTCACCAGTTAACACAACTCTTTTACTCAAGCTAAAACCTCCCTGCACGGCATTGTACCATACTATACAGACATAACATATAACACAGGCAGTTACTGCTCATACTGCAAGGGTCTTTGTACTGAGACCCATTCTGCTCTATCTTTATCCAATTAGCTTTACTTCATCATCATCCTCTTCCCTTTTGATCCCAAGACCACAATGGAAAATTCTGGGCAACACAGGGGTCTGAATGTCCATTATCTGCTTGTTCTCGGCCTTCCTGTACTTCAGTAGACATGCCCATTATGAACTAAGGGCTTCTGAACAGATTCAGCTTAGGTTCCCAAATCAGTCTGTTTATTACACTGAGCACAAGGTCCTTTCCTCAGGTATTTACTTCTTCACTTGCTCCAGCAAACACCAATAAGTAACAGCAAACAGAATACCAAAGGGGGCTGCCACAGTAACACCTTTTTGAAAAACTACTACTTTTTGAGAAAAGGTTTATCTTTGTATGAATACGTTGAAGTGACTACACTGAAATCTAGAGTTTTAGTCCCTCATTTTTGATGCTAGTTCTGCTTTCAACATCACTTAAAAGCACAGAGCTACAGTCCCATTTACTAATTTGTCTGGTCACATTTATTCATGCCAATATTTAAATTTTTAAGTTTCATAAATTAAACTGGATGAGGTGGAGGAACAGAAGATTGTGTTGTTAGCTTTCAGTGCAAAGTAAGATGGGTCTCAGGCACCTCTTTACCCTTTGAGCTATCAAGGTATTTATTTGGCAATTAAAGATTTTAGAAATCATGTTGTCCACCTTACTTACATGATTTGCCATCCTTTCATTTCTTCTACAGACGACATTTCACACATCTGAAAAACTACTTACACTGGAGATTCATTTGCAAGCCATAATCTTATTTCAATGAGTAGCATGTTATGGTCAGTAAACTAAACCTTGGGTATACTTTTATGCATACCTATTTTCAAACCATTTGAACAAATTTATATGGTATATAGATATACAAAACAGCCAGAATTAACAGCTACTGCCCTCCCATCTTTACTTTGCAGTTGCAGAGACAGGTGTTTGAGATCTCAGATAAAACATACACTTCTGAATACAATTCTAAAAATAGTTGCAATTTGTTTAAGGGCTTGCTATACTTCTCATAAAGACAGATCACCAGAAAATACTATCTGAAATGGAATCTTTGACAGGTAGGACCCAATAATTTAAATCAATATAAGACCTTGTAGCAAGGTGCTGTTGGTGCATGTTATATACCTCCAGCTCTTAATTCCCAGTCAGGTTCTATGAAACCTAAATTCAGAGTCACAAGATTTCACTTTGGATCCCGAATACAACTCTATAATCTTGCATGGGAAAAGGACGACATGGAAACCACTTCAGTACTATCACAGCTAATGGAAATCTGTTGTGGGAGTGACTGGTAGTACAGTATGCACCATGACTTGCTTCTCTGTAACAGTAATAACTGGCATAACTACCATAAGGAAAAGGCTAGCTTAAAATTCTAATTAAATTAGTAGGTCTGCATTGTACTAGTAATTTCACCCTGGAATGCCATATATTCCTATTTTCCACTTAGCCAAGGGGGAAAGGACAAAGAATATTGAGAAATGCAACACCACTGAACAAAGAAGCTCCTCTTCACATCCTCTGTTCCTCACAGCTCTAACAGAGGATCTCCACCAGCATCTTCCTGCACTTCAACTGCTTGATGCTATTTAGGAACAATGTGAACAGGCAAGGTAAAGTCATCATGATGTCTTCTGTAAGCATTACTTTTTCTTTCCAAATAGCCTGTGCATCTTAATGCCCCAAATCTGGAAGTGGAGCATTCCTGAATAACAATTCCCTGGTATACCATTCCACTTCATACGCAAAGATCTCCTTCAGTGATGGACTGGAAGAAGTAGTGGAAAGCATCAGATTGTGGGATGGTAAAAGAACAAAGCACTTACCTTTGCTGTAAGGTTAAATTCTTGTTTGAAGTTTACTGCTTTTCAGGCTGGGAATTAATGCTTTATGCTTCCTCAACTTAGAGAAAACACTGGTACTTCCGGGCTCAGGCCGAGACAAGAGAGCATTAAATGTGGCAGAAAGGTGTCTTTTAAGGGAGATAACAGCTGAGCAGTGCATTTCAGGATCACAACTTCGGATGCAAGCTCATATATCTCGCCTTCTGTGATTTCTTTTTTTTTATTTAATTTTTAAGTACCCTCAGATCTTCCTAACCTTTCTGAGACACTGTGAGGATAAATACATCAAAAGACTAAGGCAAAAAGTTACTGTCACACTGGGAATTAAACCCCAGACAGACAGCATTTGAGACACACACATTTGGCATTTCTTAACCAGTCACTACAAAATGGAAGTTCAAAATTATTCAAATAGTAATTAAAAAAAAGCTTTTTCTGGATGGAAACATTAAAGTTATTAATTATCTACACGAAGTAGAAGATTCTGATTGTAAGCAATTGCCCGTGAAAAGTGGCAGTAATTTGTCTACCTCTTCTACTCTCACCTGGTCACCTCAGCATTCAGCTGACCACTCTCTGAACCTCTTCTATGTAGGTGGGCTTTTCAGGATCAGTAATTTTAAATAGCTTAAAATCTACTCATGGCTTAAGAATGGAAGAAGTGAGTGGACTCTTTTCTCCATGAGGGAGCAGTGGTTTGCATTATCAGCAATCGAGTAGAACCATTTTCCCAGTTTCTTCCTCAAATCTGTACTGAATAACCATGTCTGTTCTTTCGTTTATGAATCTTCTGAAAGGACAGACAAATAATCATAACACGGAAGTCCTGAAAGTGAGAAACATCAGTCATTGATGTTTGGACTTTTACTATTTGGGAGTTATTTCTTAAAAACAGCAGATCAAACACACAGCTACATCAGTTTCCTTTCCACCAGCATGTGTTCTGTACTCTCAGTAAACGTAATGCAGAGAGAAAGACATGTAAGAACTTTAAAAAATAAATGAGAAGTGGGGACGGAAGACAAGAACTTAGAAAGACATGACCTTGAATAAGGAGGCAATGCAGAGAAGGTTAACACCCTGTGAAACTACTTACCTCTATCTGTATAGGTAAATTCTAGTCTGAAGTTTACTGGCCTTCAGACTGGGATTAATTTCTTTATGCTTCCTCAGCTTAGAGAAACAGTGGTCCTTCTGGTAACACTAAGAAAGCAGGCGTAGTGAGTGGGTCTAATTTTAAATACGATGGAGGAAACAAGTCAACAAGCATCCCTTAGATTAGAAATAGGAGTTTTATGCTATCCTCCTTCCCGCTCTACCTTATAGAAAACAATGCAGACTGGGTACAGAATAATCATGCCAAAGAACATACAATGACTTATTTTAAGAGACCAGTTTTGAAGTTGCAAATTTTAAGGTAAAGGATCTTTATTTAGCTATCCATCCACCTCTGAATGATTAATCCACTCATTGCATGAACTTCAAATGAACAACATAAATCTGAGCCAGGACTGTGTTTTGAAAAAAACCAAAAATCGGAGAAGAAGTATGAGATCCTGCAGGCATTTTGCTCAGACAGGCTTAGTGTTTCTGAAAATATGGTACACCTGATTATGCTCATAAGATCTGGAAAAGGGGAATGCTATAGTCTTTACTTACACAATAATATAATACTACATGTGTTATTTTAGAAGCATTTCACCAGTATAGGCTAGCTATAGACACTTTTTGGATCCAGGAGACGATATACAGTTTCTTAAGGGAAGGAAAAAAAAAAAAAAAATGAAGAGTGTCCATGTTTCTCATTGATGAAATAGTAGCAAAACTGCTAATTGCAAAGCATGTTTTAAATTTAAACATACAACATAATTATGTTGGAATTTTAACATACAACATCTTTGCAGGCAAACACTATTATACAAAAGGCAACTAAAGAGTTCTATATTGGAGCCCTGTCCCTAAAGCTAATATACAATCTAATTAACTCACAAGGACTCTTCTTTCAGTCTGATTTAACTGCTTATTGAGAAGCAGTAAGAAAGAAGGATCTTTTATCCAGCATTTTAAGCAATGTGTAAGAAAGAATGAGGAAGAGGGTACTATAATGAACAACTTAGAGCCAGTCAAAAGTTGCCACAGGTTTTTATAGAAGAAGACACCTGCTGAAAAATGTCTTCCTTCAAAAAAAGACACTTTCATAGGAGTACAGTAAAACGTTAAGAACCATTTTAACACTCAAGGTAAAATTTCTTCAGTTGCAGTGTCACCAAATGCAATTGCAATGTGTAATCAATGTGTAAGCAAAATAATGTATTTTCTTTTTCATTTGTTTGTAAGAGATGCTGTTCTCTGCTCTTCTCATTCCCCCTCCTCTGAAGCAGGCACGTAGTTCTGATAAAACTATGTAATTCACTGTTAAGAGAATAGGTAGCAAGTCTATGAACAATAGCATTTGCATTGCAAACCACGTTTACTACACTTGGCTGATGGAAGAATGATCATTCCATGTTTCATCACTACCTAAATACAGAACACTTCTTGTACCCCTAATACCCACCACAGTTTAGTAAATAGATTCCACATGTTACAGTAAAAGATTTCAAACCCAAACTTGTCTTCCACAGAGCATCCTGTATTATACATTCTAGAATGTTATGGAAGGAAAGGGAGGAGCGCTGCACACATTTTACTGGGGTCTGTCACAACACGTGGTTTGACTTTTAAGCTATCTAGTAAGAGGCAGAACCCCAAGCCTCAATGAGCATGTATCAGAAAGCATACATTATGCTCTACATTGAAAATTACGTAATTTGACAGTAAAATGTATAAGTAAGCCCATAATTACCTTAAGCGTCTGCCACACAGTCAACCCTCCAGGCTCACAAGTCAAAATATTGTGCTAGAGCTCCCAGAGAAGAGAGAAAAGGAGAAATGGGAAGGCCAGGATACGAATTTGGGGTTAAACACTACCCTGAGCAGCTTCCTCGACCCTGTGATTCAGCCATGTGGGACTGACAGCCCTTGCATGCAGAACAGTTTCTACAGTTACAGCTAGGTTACCAGGGCCAGCCTCCCTCGGCGCACAGTAAAAGAACTGGCGCTGTCCGTTACCTCTGAAATGAAGGAGTGACAAAGAAGAGTCATGCCATTTTGAAACACGGAACTCCCATGAGCAGTACTCACCTAAAAAACATGGGACATTTTTCTGCAAGGCATGAATGGAATAATCCACTCATTCGCATCTCTAAAAGTTGCAGTGAAATCTGCTTTTTGTGGACAGCAGAGATCCTGTGGCAATTTTCACAAGAGGAGGAGGTTTGCCACATTATTCTTGGCCCGAGTTTCCCGTTTCTCCCTACTATGTCTCACGGGTCTTAGCTGCTGTCTTCTGCAAAGCTGGCTGTATTTCATGTTATTGTAGATAAATAGTTGTAAAAAAGATTTGGAGCACAGAGAATGAAAAACATTGTGCAATTCTTACAGGCATATCAAATACAAGGCTTGCCCCACATGCAGAGAACAATACTGACACACTGAACAGACCGAGCCAGTTACTTTTGCTAGCCCCTTTCACCACCCTCACGGTGTCAGATCCGCTAGCTGAGGTGGTTTCAAAAACATTGTATTAAAAAAATCTGTGGAACTTGAAACGTGGAGATTCTCTTTGATTTCATATCCAAGCCTATCAATTTTGCAACAGGTGGAATTCAGCCTTTAATTTCTGTTGGGCTTCTTTCCATGTCCACGGAGGAGAACTGCACAAGTAATTTTTAAGTACTTCAGGCACTGTCCAATAACTGAAATGCAATAGAAAATGCTATAAGCCTCTCATGAAGCCAACTCAGTGTACACAAACTCACCCTCAACAATGAATCAGGGCCAACTATGCCTGCACTGAGGTGACAAAAAAAAA
>NW_010397651.1:464-34393 GCF_000710305.1 Buceros rhinoceros silvestris | reverse complement strand
CAATGCCCTGACTGAGGTGACAAAAAAAAAAAAAAAAAAAAAAAAGCGCTGCATAATACCGAACACTCTTTTGGCTCATGCTATGAAAGGTATATGCTCCTCTTGGGAACTTCTTGTGATGCTTTCAGCAGTGTCTACTACGGTATATTCCTAAAGAAACATTACCTGAAAGCTGGAACATTTATGAAAATGATCAAAAAGTGATGAAATCAAGAATGAGACTGTAGCCACAGATGACTGTGCAAATAAGATGGGCTGCAGACCTCAGATGGCATCTAGGTTCTTGGCTCCTACAAAAACCATCGTCAAGTCCCAGCGGCTTGGAGAATGAAACTAAGTATACCGAGCTTCAGTCTCCTATTCCTGCTCAAGTGCCCAACAATCACAGTAGCACTATTCTAGAGGTAAAAAGGGAACATCAGCAGCAAAGAGGAGGGTGAAAAAGGAGGGAGAACAGACAGAAGGAGAGAAGCTGTGGGATACTCCAGCACTAGAGAAAATCACCGTTCTCAGCCAAAAGGAGAACGGCAGGGATACCTGACCTGCTGATAGTGGAAAAGGCAGCAGAAATAGAAGCAAACCCCAAGAAACACTCAGTAAGAGAACGGAAAATACAAAGACAACAAAGACAGAAAAGTAGAGCCTCAGCAGCAAGAGTAAGCACACCAAACAACAAGAGAAAATAAAAGGCAACAGCTGGTGGAGAGGGTCACAAAAGAGTTCGAATCCAGTTTTGAGAAGATAAACGGCATTATTCCATTTCCTCAGCCTTTGCATTTGAGAGCACCTGGTATCATGGCAGACAGGGGACGCTCCTCGACTTTCCAACTAACCTGCCATGGGAAACTGCTTGTAACTACAGGGTTAATACCACAGCCTATCAGTTGTTTGGGAAGTGCTATTCAGAAATAAGTTGGTTAGGCACTGACTATTTTGAAATGATAGAGTGTCGGAAAAGCAGAGATCTGAGTGCCACAGAAAAGAATCCTGAGAGCAGTAATACAATCGAATGAGAATTTGAACTCCCTAGTAGAAATCCTGCCCTCAGTGAACATAATAATGATGTTTCCATTGCTTTCAGTGAAGCAAAGATTACAGCCAACAATGGATGTTGGTGGACATAAATTGAAAAACATTCTCCAGACAGGCTATAGAGATGCCTAGTGAAGGAAAGATTATCCTGTAATGCAAAATATTCTGATCAAAACAGGACAGAAAAAGCAAATACTAAAACTGTTTTAAGTATTTCAAATGCAGCTGAGAAGAATAATTAGAATCATGCAGAAACCTACGGTTATTGACATATTAAAATAGTTCAGGACAAAGGATGTGTTGCTTAGAAACTGAATTTACAGGAAAGATCAAACATGCTCAGTGTTTTGCAAAAATCCAAGCATCACTTCTGGCCACATACAGATAACAGCAATGAGAAAGAAATGCATACATACGAAAAATTACTGATGTACATTAACGTGCTAACAGTAAAACTGATGTGTTATGCACTCGTGCTGAAGTCTGCATTTGTCAGAGAAAGGTAAATTAGCAACTGCCGTTTAATTTCCCTGTGCTTTGCTTTTACAGCTGGTAGAAGGTTTGCAGAGAACTTGAAAAACTTGACCCTTCTCCAGGCTCCCCCGCATGAGTCACCCAACCTTCCTTCAGTCATTAGACTGCACTTCCTGCTGGGATCCAGCAGTAAAACAAAGGAGAGACACCAGTTCTGGTCACGGTAAGGGAGGTAATAGACCAGTGACAGGTATTTTTATGAAATTTAAAATTCATTCCCATATATTATAGATATCGACCAAGTGCCAATCCATGGCACTATCCTACATAGAGTTCTATTGCAAAAGACATTTTGAAGCACTCCAGTTCGTTCCCTGTCCTGAAAGCTTACTTTCCTTGTTCACACACAGGCACAATAATTTACTCCATTTTATGTACTTCAGAAATATTACAAACAAAAATATTAAATCAATTCAACTGTACATGTATAAACTTTTGTTAACAGTATTATAAGTAAATTTAAATGAAAATTTCCAAGATAAAGTTCCAGCATTTCATGCCATTATTAAACCTGTGTCAAAACCTTTTTGTTGAGTTTGAGGTTTTTTAGAAGTTGACTGCCAGTTCACCTTTTCTAGTTTGCTTCAATTCACCATGAAAACTCTGAGTGCTATGGTGCCTTTAATACAACAACATTTCTGGGAAAACCACTCTTTTCTCCCCCTAAAAATAAATCCCAAGTGAAGCATCCATTCAGAGAAGTGATCATGCTTAGTCAGCCAAATTTAATAACAAATTTACCCTTTTCTGTCCACAGACCCTCCTGGCATTTTAGTCCCGAACTTGCCCACAAACTGCACTAAGTGAACTGCTGTCCCCCTAAACTCCTTGGGTTCAATTCACAGTGCACGCAGGACACACAATCCCTTTAAACTTCAAGGAGTTCCCATTGCAGTGGAGAGAGAAAATTTCAGAGATTATGGAATAATCATCTCCAAATCGATCAATTTCCCCCTGAAGGTAAAAAACTGAAAGAAACAAAAAAGTTGAACAGTTCCAGCTTGCCTTCTTGAAGGGAAAGTACCCCCAGGGCATGTTGTAGAATGATGCCCATCTCTTTCTCCTGATGCTTATTAAGAGGTCATAGATCTCAGTTACACTATAGTATTCCCAAATGATATCCCCAGCTAAGGACTATGACCTCTTAGTACAAGTACAGGGATATAAAATTAGGAATATTAAGGGTTCACATTAAGAAAGAGTTCGCCTCAACTACCAGCAATTTTGGGAGAACACTGGGAATTATTGGTATATCTGGTGTCTTGAAAAAAACAGAGGAGCTTTAGTAAAAGGGACGGCAGGTTCCAGTGTTCTCCATAGGTGCGGCCCCTTGTGCCAGGGCTACATTTCTACTCGAGCATCACAGTGGATTTCCACAATACAACATTCGATACAATGGGTGTCTTTCTCAAAAAGCACAAGGTATAGCTCAGAACACTCCGGGTGAATTAAGATGTGCTTTCTCTTTGTCTTAACCCTATTCCCCCTAAGTGAGTCACAGCATGGAAGCAGAAGTGATTTTACAACCATCTCAGACAGGTTATTACGCAATGACCAGGCAGGGATTGCAATGTCTTTAAGGACCTTTCCCCTCCAACAGTTCTCTTTTTTTTTCTTAAAAAGCAGGTTTTTTTACAGCCTCCAGATGATGCTTGAGAGGATAAACTGAGCCCATATAGGTGGCATGTTAGTGAACTACCACATCACCCGGAAGCCTTAACACTCTACAGCTGATTGTATAAACATGAATTAAGGTTCTTCTACAACTGTATTAAGCAAAGTGTTAAAGAGCTGTGGGGCGTTTTGTTACATTTGGCTTTCAAGCTATGAATTTAACTGCTGAACATATAAGTAATGATAATCTGCTGTACCTCCCATTCCGTTCATTTCTAAGTGGTAATTAAAGCAAGCACCAATAATAAAAACAGCAAGCATTTCAAGAAAATTCTTTCAGAAGGTGCAGGAAATTCACCACTTAAAAAGACTAATTTGTCATGGCAACAAGACCCATTTTGTAATACACTGATAATTTATTATAAATATTCCACTAAAATAGAAGCACAGAATAAACAACAGGTATTTACAGTAACTGACTTCAAAACACTGTAGTCAATAAGGCTTGTAGGTGTCTATCTGTGCATACATGCAAGACAATCTCTATTTTATTTTTATAGTGTGCCTATTAGAATCATACACATGAATTCCCATTGTACTGGGTAAAGGTCAGGGTAGCTATGACCCTGTATCAGCAGCAGCTTTACAATTCAAAGTCTGTATTACTGAGGACTGTGAAAAGCAAGACAAGCTTGGCCACAGGATCCATATTGATTACAACAGTAATTGGAAGCAGCATAGTTATCATAGAGAAAGTAATGACTATTTTTTCTTCTTCACATATGTGCCAGTGTTGATGAGTCCCCCTGCCCTCCCCCCCACCCCCAATCCCCTTCTCTCCCCTGCAGGAAACCATCTTCCTTGGACAATGAGAATCAGAAATTTCAGCTGCGTAGATCAAATAGTGATTATAGTACTGCTCTCCCAAAACTGGAACAAGCTCTGGCAGTTACATCCTCCACACAATGCCTGATAAAGGTCAGTGGATTACCTCATGTCATCACCTGGCAGATCTCAGAAATTGGACCCTCTTCTGAAACAGGCAGGAGATGTCACTCGAGCACTGGGAGAGTGAAGTTAATATTCAATGGGAAAGACACAGTAGCCCAACGGTAACACAGAGATATACCCTGTACTGCCCATTTGGAAATGCTCTGTGAGGAAACGGCTTGACCTTTAGAACACCCAGCAGTGGCTATAAATAAATGGAGCAACAGACTGTCAATGTAATAAAGCAAAGTTCTGGATCTAGCTAGGGCAGATTTCCAACAGAGCGCCAGGGAGCCACATGAACAATGTCTGAAAAAGCTAGAGAGCTGGGCAAGTCAGTGCTTGGAGACAGGGATGACAACGTAGAGCTAGCTTGGTAACTACAACATACCAAAGCCAGAATGGGAACTAATTTATAATGTCATCATGGCCCCTCCCAGAGCCTAATGCTATCGCGCTCCCCCACAATGGCATGTCAGGTATGCTTAACTGATGCTTTCACAGTCCTGTGTCAAAAGAGCACCACACAGACACGTTCCCTGGCATAGCTTAGGACTGTGACCGTAAGTCCTTCTGCTGAGCATGATCTGGGAAGAAGACATTGAAGTATAGTGTTTACATAAACCTCTGTGTATATGCTCAAAACCAGACTCTGGGTGACAGGCAAACAGGAGGGGTCTTTCAACATGCAAAACTGTGCACTGTTGTCCTTAGCATTCACACCTTATCTCCAGTGAAAGAGTATTTACTTGAGAAGCCTTGAGTAGAAGAGATCAAAATCATGGTTCAAATGCATGATGACCAATTCCCAGGATGACTGAATTCATGTTCCATGCAGGAATGGATACCTTGTGTGTGTAACAGCACTTTGGACAGACTCTGCTGCCTTTCTCCATGTCCCTGCTAAGGCACAGATTGCTGCAAGATGAGCCCTAAGAGCCCCACACATAACATTTGATTATTTCAGTGTAAAAGACAGTTGAGAGACATCCATACCAGCCCTGGTAATCCCTTCACTGGGGCTACCTACCCCAAACCCCTTTGCCAATGACAGAACCAGAGTCTCCAGTGGTCTCTGCTGCAGACCACAACTTCGGGCCAGCAAGGAGGTGTCTCTGTCCATGGTACTCAGCAAGGCAATAGTCTTCTCACTGCTGCGGGGACAGCAGGTCTGATCTAGCATCTTACTGTTATGTGGGGAGTTCAGGTTCACACGCTTTAAAGACCTTGCTGGACAGCTACAGCAGATAAGCCAACTGAAGCTATCCATGCCAGAATGTGCTAAAAGAATCACCTGCCTCTTTTAGTGATGGAAAAGTCAGGATAGAATAAGAGAAAAATAGGGAGCAAAACTGAGGGGAAAAGTATCAATGAAAGATATACAGGGAGCGCTCAAAGCCCCTTGGAAGACACCAGCACTTGCTTCCTCTCCTAGATCCAAACAGGACAAGAGTCTTGGCATTTACAAATATTGCTCATGAACAGGTTTATTACGGGGGTTCCCCAAGTCAAGAATAACAGTTCCATGATACAGACATCAGCTTCTTTCATTTACAACAGGTCACTGACAGACAACCTTGGAAGTACAACCGGCTACTTTTAAAACACCCAGGAGGTGAAGATCTACTGGTATTATGACTGATTAACAATCTCAAGAGCAGAGATTAATGGCTTCCAATCAAAAAGGGGAGAAGTTTATGCCTCCTTGCTTATGTTGGCTGTTCATCACGGATCTACTGTCTCTCAAGGTAAGCACAATGGCTTGGAAGAACAGCAAGAAGGCTATGCAGTCTGCTTTCACAGCTTTCAGCTCCAGTGCATTCAAGTTCCCTCCACATCTGAGCGGTAGCAAGCCACCTACAGAAGTATTTATACAGAACTTTGATACGAAAATCTAAGAATGCAATTATCAAGACCTTCACCTATCCTCCCTAGGAGCACGCAGTTTTGCATATGAAGTTCTGTATGGCAGATTCTCCAAATTGGTACAACTTTAGTAGGCCTTGGCCATCCTGTAAGGCATAAAATTCTTCCATCCAAGTTCATTAACAGGCTTTACACTACTCTCTGAATCATGACCTCTGGAGACAGAGGCTGTAGTTACCATCCTATTCTTCCTTTTCCCTAAATATCTAAGATTTGAAGTTGCAGATATGTGTCCTGGACCATGAAATTCTGAAAGGATGAGAGTCCACAAGCTGCAAACCCAAAGGAGCGCACTGAGCTACCATGCGTGTTGGCTGGGACGGGAAACTAGAGGAGTGGGTCTGCTTTCCACTGTCTCAGTCAAACAGAATGTCATTTTGTGGAGAAGTCAGAAATTTGTGGTGCAAAGCAAATGAAAAAGTGGAAGAACGTCTCTGTACTATAGCAACTGGGAAGTCCTCTAAGGAAAAAGAGAGGCCTAAGCTCAAGTCCCAAGTCCAAGCTCTGTTTGTCTTTCGTTCAACAACTGTTTAATGTAAAATCCATATGCAGTCCTTGGTGCAGAAATTCTCGAGAGAAACAGGGTGACTCTCTCAAGTGAAGTAACTGTACTTGGCAAACAGTGCTTGGCAGTGTGCCACTAACTGCAATGAGGCAGATGAATATGCTTTTGGTGCATCACAGATTTAACTTCTTAGGGTCCTTGTCCTCAGAAGCACTTTTATCAAGCTTTCCCTGTACTGTAGAAATGACCAAGGACCCTTGCCATGTATCTTTTCTCCACAACAATAGTGGCAACTGAAACAAACAATGGCAAGATCTACACTATATTTGGCCAGTTGTAGGATTCTTTTGCTAGGGAGAAGGGCAGTTCTAGCTAGGATATCAAAGCATGACAACACCAAGTGCTCACAAGATTCATCTTGTAGTCTCGCTGTGCACAGCATACATTCTTTGGGACAAAATCCCCTCGAAAGTTTTCAAGTCTTCTAATGAAGGAGATGGTCCTGGCATTACCAACCCATTCAGAAAGATGAAAGATTCCTGGGCACTAGGAAGAAGAGAAAAAGAGGCAAGAGAAGGAAACCATTACAGTGGAATCTCTATTACCTCCTGTTTGGTAAGTTCATGATTACTCGTGATGCATGCTGTCTGTGAAGCTGTTAGGCAGCACAACCTCTTATTTCTAGACATGCAAGAAGGTGTTTCTCAACCACACAGGAGGATGATACCCGGGAAAATTAATCTTGGTCATAACTGGAAACAGAGAAATACTGACTTAGGCAGAAGTACCCAGCCTTGTGATAGTCCAGTGCTGATGGAGAGCAGCACCCAGAACAACTGATCCTCAACATACCCAATGGAATTGTTTTCAGATGGCATGCAAGAGGAATCTCTGAGCAGGGCTAGAGAGCAGGACTGCATCTCCTCATAGGCAGAGGACAAACGGCTATAGCCACTAACCTTTGCAACATCAGAAACAACTTAGGGGATAACACAAATGGCTCTCGGCTCTACCTCATACATTCTCAAGCTGTCAAAGCTCTACACTAAGCTAGAGCCCAAAGCATAAAACTAAGTCTACCTGATCACCTAAAGGCAAAATAAATAACCCCAGTAGCGAAATACCTCATGTCTTTTACCCCAAAACAGCCTTGGCCTTGAAGCTAGGACTGCATATGATTCAGTAGCCTGCTTTCAGACAAGTTTTGCAGCCTGTGATACCAACGGGGCTAGTAGGGAAGTCCTAACTTCCCTAGTTAGGGAAGTAACACATGTTAGGTCTACTGACATTCAGATGGAGGAGCTCATGGACAAAGCATGTCCACTGCTGTTGAGTTACTCAACATCTCAGCCAACTAGACCAGCACATTCACTGCATGTTTGACTGCAAGGCAGCACCACAGGATGCTCCTTTATTATTCAGGTTATGACTGAGACTTCTGATGCCAAAGTGACCTACAGGAGAATCAGGCTTGAGCTGAATGGCTCCGAACACAAAGTCAGCCAGCAGAGAGGCAGTTCTCACCTATACAGGGGAGACTTCATAGAGTACAATCCCTGAGGACTGAAAGGTGACATAAACAACACAAAGCACTGTACAGGGAGAAGAGATTATAAATCAAGCAGAAGATTAGGGTGAGTGTCTGACAAACCAACAGCATATATGGCAGCACCGCAAAAGGTCAAGTTTCTTTCCCTGTTGGCAGAAGAAGAAGAGAAGGTGCAGGTGAGGGTTAATCAGTAGTGCACCACATTTGATCCTGCATGTACATTCCTCCAGTAAGATCAAAACTGACATACACCTGAAGGACATCAGGTTCATAGCCATGCTAATCGGATCCTTTACTTATACACACAACTTAAGAGGATGACAATGTGCAAGTGGCTCATGAGTAATTAAATGGGAATGCTGCAGAAAAGATGGAGTGAGAAAAGCATTAACATCAGAGTGAAGCACTACTAAATCCGTATTTTTATTGCCAATCTTTTGTAAAGGTCTAAATTAATATAGTTCAGCATCTTATCTGCCCATGGTTACAAGTATTGCAAAGAATTTTTCTGGACTTTTTCCCCCCATTTATACATTCTGTATTCCATAAAATTCACAGGAATTGCCAGCAATTAATGTAAATAAACCATCACCTTTTCAGAGAAAGCTTCAGTACAAGAATTTCAGATGACAGCAAAAAATACTGCTAAATAGCTCACGAAGGGCCTGTTCCATCTTCCACTGAAGTCAATAGGAATCTTTTCATTGACTTCAATGGATACTGGATTAGACCCAAATTGAAAAGATCAATAGCGCACACATTAGGACAAAAAGCAGCTATGCCCTCCTCTACAAAAAGAACGTGAGTTCAATTCAAACAACAGATTACAGGAAGGAATCAGTTGGGGAGAACTTTTTTCTTCTCCTTTGAAAAAATCTGCTAGAAAAAGCAATTCAAGATCCTGAGAGCTAAATCTCACAGAGTTGTAAGTAACTCTCATCTTCCAGTATCCTCTGAATAGGTGGGGATGACTGACACTGAGAGATTGGGACCACTGTTTAATAAACCAGCTCCCTTGTCCCCATGCCCGTCTTTGGTTGAGAGTGGAGAATGAAGATTCAATAAAGCAATTTCACTCCTTCCTCTGAAGTGTCAAAGCTTCAGAATAACATATCTAACGCTTTCAAATGCAAAAACCAGAAGCCCCCAATTTGAGAACCTACAGTAGCACACCCCATTCTGAAGCATGTTACCAGTACAGCATGAAGGCCGGTAGAATTAGGGGCAGTCAAGACACTATGACACTCAACTCTCATGTTTCATTTTCAGGATTTTACTACACGATTGTCTTAAGCCATTGTTTTGCCAACTTGCCTATTCCATCAATGTAACTGTTGATTTTACCCAATAAAACTGAGTGGAAAATGACTCTGCAACTGGGTCAACATGCTCAGCTCACAAAACTCTTGCAGTGTAGCTCCCTATGCATCTCACGGAACACCTCCGAAGCTCAGTAAAATCCACACAAGCTGCAGCTGGCTCAGCCATCTGAAAATCAGGGTTTGAAGGGCTTCAAAACTCAAATGTGAACTTCAGAATTTTACAGGCCTGGTGGGGTTTTTTTGTGTAATGGACATCTTAGGTAACTTCAGTACCTGTAATGAGGCCAAGATTGGCAAGATCATACACCAGGATAGATTATATACTCTGTCCTCCTCCAGAGAGAACCCAGTTGACTCAAACAACAAAATACAGTAGAAAAAAGATCAATTTTGATAAACTTCTTGTCCTTCATTAACAACTTAGTGACAGACAAATTCCTTAGAATATCTGCTTGTTTCATTGGGATTCCTCCAAAAGAAGACAAGTACAGCAATTCTGTAACACCCTGTTGCTCAGAAGAGTGTGATGAGAACCCCTTCATGATAATACTTGTTTTTGAAAACTTTGAATCTGGGTGTGGCACCCAAAGGCACTGGTGGAAGTCCAAAAGAAAGGCAAGAGTCCAGGGAACTTGCCTAAAATGCTAAAAGTAAATGTTATTTTTGTCAAATATATATTGTGCTTCAAAAGAGAAAGGTAAGCTGCTTGTCTGTCAACTGTTTGTCACTGATTAACTAAAAAATAATCTAAACCAATGAGGTTTTCTTAAATGTTGTATTCTTAGTGTTAGGCCATACATGCAGCTTAGGACCCTGCATTGAATTAACATCACTAACCACCTGTGTGATTATTTTTTTTTTTCCTTCAGAAATAAGAAATCCTCAACTCTGGCCACTGCATCCAGGCTCTTCTCTCAAGTTAAGGCTGTAGTTTGGTCATCTATATTTAGAAACAGAGGACAGTTGACTTTTGCTCAATTTGGTAATCCAGAAGGATGCACAGTTTAGGTTTTTGTTCACTTCAGTAGCTTTCAAACAGTAGCTGATCTCTACCAATTCACTATCACAAGCTTCCTTGAAAGAAAAATAAGGATATTTTTAGGAACTTACAACAATTTCCTTCAAGATCCATTTTCATTCCCCCACCCTTTGACACCACACGTGTATTCCTGCCTTTACACATGCACCCCAAATTGACTAATCCAGCATACTTGTTTTCACTCTCATTCAACCACACAGCTCTCAGCCAGAATTTCAGGAGCAGTGCTTCAGGACTCTTCCTATTTACTGCTTTTCTGCAGTTTTTCAACCCACCTGTGCAAGCACAAAGCAATTGTTTCTAGATGTGGGGAGGGGGGCAGGCAGCAACTAACCAACAAGGAAGGAGAAACAGCCATGCCAAATCAAGGTTAAAAAAACAGAGATGAATAAATGGGATGTGAGGTAGGAAAGGGGAATCCAGAGGATTAGGGCAGGCAGAACGCTTTCTGGAAGAGGGAAGTAAGAGAAAACCTAAGGCCACTGTGTTTTCAACATACAGCAGAAGAGAGTTATGAAGGAGATAAAAACTTTTTTAAAATCGAGAAAGAATATCCATACTGCCAGAAACCATGAGGAATACAGAAAAATACATTCTACAAGTATGTAGGAGTCACTAGGGAATGGCAGAACTGACTGCCTCTGAAGTTAGAAAAACATTTTACAGGCAAGAAAAGGCAAAACAATTTATTAATAAAAGTAAACGTTTCTTGCTGCAGCAGATTTTCAACTTCCATAATTTGAAGATGAGATTAAAACCATTTGATAAATTCACGTTACTTCCTCAACTTTCCTTCTACTCCTGTCCACTATTTCTCCTCTGCTCATCCTCTTTTCACACCTCACCCTGAAGAGCCGTACTGCTACTTGACTTTTATGACATCCTCCCAGGACGTAGCCTACAGATCTACCGGAACAAAGAATAACTTAGAAAGCTTTCCACATATGAACACACGCACACTCTCTAAAAGCATTCCCAAATGGGAAGGATGGCTTTTCTTGTTTACAAAGTCTCAATACGGAAAGGATTTTAACATAACTGCACTACACAATAAATACATTTTGCACTGCACAGGCTGAAAGTAAGGTACCATCTAATAAAAAATAACAACACCTGCCTGTTGATACTGAGTCTGTTTGGACCTACAACGTGTACCATCAAAAGACTTACTAAATCTAAAGGGCAAAACTACTTCAGAGATTTCACGTGGTTTCCTCCATGAGGGGGCTGTCTACCATCGTTTCAAAGAGGAACCCAGGTTGGCTCCAGGTCCATTCTCCCACCTCTGCTTGGCTCAGTAGTATCTGATCAGCACTCAGTTCTGCCCCTGGACTAAAGCTGGGATTTTATTTTGCCTCCAACTATTTGCTTCATTCCTCTCAACTTTCAGTACAGTCTTTTGCAGTTAACAGATTAGACTAACGCACCGTCCAGCCCAGATGTGCAACACACCATTGTGCAAATTCAGTCATTATGCAGCTGCACTTAAACCCCACTTACAAACACACTTTGCGTTCAGAAGCGACTTCAGAAAATACGTGTATAAACGAAGTATAGGAAGTTGTATAGTATGAATTAGCAGTCAGGCACAGACAACTAACAAACACGTAGAATACGGTGACAGTGCAGTAATTACCCACAGATCCTTTGGTATGAAGGAAAATTCTAGTGCCTCACAGTATAATCCTGTCCCAGATGTGTTTATAAAGGTCTCACCCAAGCATTCAATTGCAGGAGTAAAATAACTGAGAAAGGAGGAAGGAGATGAGAAGCAGAGGATGGGAATCAGAACAGTGCAAGAAGCCACAAAGTGATAAGTATTGTTTACCTGTCAGCTGACATTGATTAATCTTGTGTTCTGTGATATCACTCAGTGACTCAAACACCTGGAGGCAGCTGTCACAGCTGTGCACAGCTTCTTCTTCCAACTCCTCCCCTTCATCCGGCCTTTTCTTACAGTCTAGCACTTCTCCATCTTCTGCCTTATCTTCTAGTTGACAATTAGGGTCTGAAAGAAAATCAAGACATGATGTCAGGCATCTAAGAGAACACTTAAAAAGAAAAAAAAATAATCAAGATAGGTTCCTGTGGTAATGATGAGAAGAAACGTATTTAGCAGGAAACTGCAGCACACTGTAGATTTTATTGCTGAATAAGCAAAGCAGGATTTTTTCCTTAATTTTTTTCTAATCTCAGTTAAAGGAGAATTTCCCTTCTACTCCCACCAATGCAGCTCTATTTCTCACTCAAACAATTCTTCCATGCTTCAAGGTTATGTTTGTCAATTTTATCACAGCTATTGAAGCTGCTTTGATCATCATAATAAAGGATAAACCACCTATGCAATTAGTTTTCAATGAAAAGAAAAATCCAATCAATGAGTGCGCAGGAACTTCTTTTCACTGTTAATGACAGTGTTTCACAGGAAATTACCAGAATTAAGAGACTAACAAATTTGATTTACATAAACATGAAATTAATCTTGATTTTACAACCTACACCACCACCACGTTATTTGACTCAAGCAAAGCCCTGGGAAGATTATACCCTGGGTCAAAATGCTACACATGCTTTGAACTTGTGTATGACTTAAGACAAAGCCGATAAAGTGCCTGTATTAGCCAGGTAATGGAAAACTGGAAACTAACTACTGTAAAACCTAAATAGTGCACAAGGAGAGCTTTGTCTGTTTGACATGTTAACAAGCATTTTGGGGATAGCAGGATAGCTCTATAGCCTCAGAGCAGCAGTGCTGAATCCAGTTGAAGCTTCTAAACTGGAAGGAACGTGCAGTCTCACCGCCATCCCCATGCACAGAGAAGCCACACACCTCGCTGCACTACCTCACTTCTGCAGATAACCAGCACAGAGGGAGATAATGCAAGTCTAGAACTTTTACTCCTCTGAGGAGAAGCAGGAGAGTAGCTTTAACTACTCCTGACTTTTTGCCCACTTTACTGAAAGCTTCCTTCAAAAGACAGAAATAAAACAATCTGTCTTCCCTAATAAAGCAAGCTGGCACTTAACTCTGTTTTTCCTTGGGAACCACAGTACAAGTGAAATGCAGAAGAAAAATGGTCGTGTGTACATTCCAGCAAAAGGAATGCAAGTGTTTCACCACTCCTCCCTTTTCTGCTTTGGCCGCCCTATCTTTCCTTTTAGATTTGAGAGAGCTAAGACTAAAACAAGTCATTTTAGAAAACAAGGACAAATTCACATAATAACAGGAGATTGTGCAAGTGCTTTTTAAGATGCTATGCTCTTTAGCCAAGCGGGTGACTAACCAGTAGGCTTCTAGTCCACAGCAACACAGAGATGGTATCTGTGAATCACTTTATTCAGAGTTGCAATTGATTAGGATCATGCACAACTACTTAAAAGGACAGAAACAAAAACATGCTAGTACTAAGCTCGTGTTAGAATGGGGAGGGGTTGAGGAGGAGGGGGATTCCACTTTAAACCATCCTTAAATCCTCTCTGATGTGGGCACAGCCATTCCTGCGTTTGCCACTGTGCATGAAGCACAGGCGTTCTTGCTGCCCACAACAAAGATCAGGGGTCTCATCATCTTTTTACACCCTCTGGTCCACACTGCTGCACCCTGCCCTTCAACTGTTCAAACACAGACGGAGCCGCCGCAAGCACAAACTGGAAATGACCCATGTCAGGAAGTCTTCCTCATGCTACGTGGCTCGTGATCAAAACTGCGGAATTTCTTTGACCAGGGTAAAGGGCAGAATTTATTTTTAAGGGAATTATATTACAAAGGGAAACCAGATTAATTTTTAAAAATAAAAGCACATTCTGAAGGCAAAAACATATTTGCTGTGCAAAATACACTGAGTGCAACCTTTACATGACAAATTACATTCTCAAGGTTCTTCCACATCAGCAGCTACTTCCAAACAGAGTAGTAGCCTGCAAATTCACACACCAAAAAGGGGTGCTAACTACATAAATGGACTTTATGGCATTTTAGCCATTGTTGAATGCTCTGAATCTAATCAATTCCATTGCCACTTCATTTTTCCAAGATATTTTGCAAGACTAAAAAAAGTAGTTAGGAGAACACCAAGTTATAAACAGTTCAGAGAAAGAAATAACTGTCTTAATTGTTGCAAACTGACCTCAACATCATTAAACACTTGTTGGAAGGCAGCATGTGCACATCGCATACTATTACTTGTTCAGCTCAAGCTCCCAGTTTCATCTCATAAAACTGACAGCACTCAGGGAAATGTGGGCACTGGGTTTGAATTTTAACATGAGTATTTAAATGCTACACATAAAGTTTACAGACCTGTTTGTTTTAAAATAAGGGTAGTGTCTGACTCTGCTTTAAGTACAATGCTGATGGAAAGAAAGAGGAGGGGAGGGAATTCTCAAGACTTATTATTCAGAAACACTTGCACTTTCAGGAATTCAGCAACACACACACACGTAGGCACATATGCACCCCTTAGTGCACAAAAAACTAAAGAATCACTCAATTTAAAGCTTCCTACTTAGAGACCAGTTATTAAAATTAGAATCATTTTAAGACTAATACATGTTCTGCTTCTCCTTCTGCATTTGCAGATATAAACTCTACAGGGACAGAAGTCAGTCAAGCTTATTCCCTCCTGCCGCAACTTTAGAATACATGCTCTAGCCAACTGGCACATTTGTTTTTAGGTCAACACTTAAGTGGGACCCTCTGGGACCTAGGTTCGAGTTTAGCCTACGACAGCTTTGTGAAATGAGTTCTGGCAGTCTCAGCCCCTCTCAATGAATGCATTTCCACTGTGATCCATTTCTGTGAAGAGATGTCACCATCAAAATAAAAAGATATTTAAAGAGAGAAAGTATCATTTGGATGTTTTGTGAATTAGACAGCTTTTCTGTTACAACAACAAATATCTTCCATCATGAGCTGGTCTAACCTTAAACAGTTATTTAAACTGAGGATAAGCTGTCTTATTTGAGCTGCTCTTTTGAAAGACTCAAACAAAATGTGTTTTATAAATGCAACATGCATCCATCTACACCTCCTTAACCTCCTGTTCAAAGCTCATGCCTGCATGCAGACTGCAGGGCAACTGTCATTCATCTCCCATATTTCTTTCTCCCCAATATCTGCAACAATCACAGCCACCATTCCCTCCACTAAGATTGTCTGCATGGTCAGATTACCTTTCCCAACATCTGCAAATGCCACTGTTATTTTGAGGCTTTCCTGCCCTATCTCAGAGGCTGCCATGCACCAACTGAAATTTTTCAATACACATCAGCAAGAATACACACATTGCCTCCATCTGCAGATATCATTGAAAATTATGCAGTGTGGAAAGGAGGGTTACTTTTTTGGAGCAGAAATAAATTCAGCTTATTAAGGCATTTGGGAGAGAGAGAAAGAAGGGATAGAAAGAGATAGAAAGAAGGGATAGAAAGAAGAAAGAAGAGAGAGAAAGAAGAAAGAAGAGAGAGAAAGAAGAAAGAAGAGAAAGCAAGAAAGGAGAGAAAGCAAGAAAGGAGAGAAAGCAAGAAAGGAGAGAAAGCAAGAAAGGAGAGAAAGCAAGAAGAGAAAGAACAGTTGTCTTCTGATACTGGTTATGTTAACATTATTTATAAATGGAAATTTTAAAAAGCATGATTTTCTCATTACTGCGTTCCCTGGCAGGTGGTTCCTCCCTTCCCTTCTTCCTCATCCTCATAAGGGATGTTATTGCTGTAACTTGGTCTAATAAAACTGCAACTTTGGGGAAAATGAAAAATTGCATTGGCTTAAAAGTGTTGGAGGCAATAAAGCCATGGACTTCAATTAATTTCAAGTATGAGAGCGGTTTAAGGCCAACCAGCAGAAATTGTATTCTGCCCATGTAAAAATGAGGTTTCACCACATTTACTTTTTATAACCCATATAAAAGTCAAGTAAAAGTAATGAATATCTAAAAGCCATCTCAGTGGACTGGCAAAGACTATCTGTATTTTTGAAACTCATCTTACATATTTCTGCCTGTGCTACAAGGATCCATAGCTAATCACAACTAAAACATCAAACTACCACAAAAACAGCCTCCTTTCCAATCCATTTCACTGCCTGGCAGTAGACCTCCTTCCAAGCCACTTCTGCATGGAAAAGTGCTGGCAAAAGAAAGGAAAACTTAGATCATGTGATTATAATTATTACCAGGCAAGGAATATTTCTTCAGCTCAGTGGTAAAGTAAAACTCTGTCGCTCTCTGCTCCCAATAGTGTCCATCGCAAAACAACTGCCTCATTAAATCTCTGCAGTAAGACTAATATGCCGTAGCTGCACTACATTTATAACTTGGTACTCTATAAAAAGCACATTTAATGGTTAGAGCCAGAGCTTAGATACAAAGTTATTACTATAAAAACTTCTGGCAGCATGGACACAGTGTGGGCCTTCAGTGCTCCCTGCTCTATCAGAAGGGGTTTTGTTTTTAATATCGGCACGACATTCTTGCTACAGAGTTAAAACAGGATGTTAAACCTCGAGTAGAAACAGACACAGGACATAATGGGAAATAAATAACCAGCAATACAACTTAAGTGCTGTGAATTATTTTAAGGAAAAAAAAAGTAGAAAAGCAACCATTCCTTGTCATATTGTTAGCAGTGCTCTAATCTTCAAATCCGCGTGTCTACAGCAGTACAAGTTTGCTTTTTTTACAAGTTTGCATATAGCTCAATGGAGACCTAAGTATGTTCAGATGAGTTTGAGAAATTTCCCATTAAAAAAGCAGAGAACTCCCTCACTTTTATTTCCTCTTTTCAAATAATATAGTCTATGTGCAGAGCCACTAGCACCTATAAAAGACACCAAACACAAACCCACAGGACACACACACAAGAGAAATATATTAACTCCTCATAAGAGCAATAACTCCAACTGTTCTCAAACAAACTACCTACAGGTATTCAGAGGTGACTAGCTGCCTAGAAATATCCTTAAGGAGTCAGCCCTTACTCCAAAAGGTAACCTCAGCTGAATGAACGAGACTATTCAGAGGAGTCAGCCTTGCTCCTCAGATAAAATTCTGTTGAATCAGCAACAAAGACAGAAGTGAAGCATTTCTTTTAGTCTCAATATTAGAATCATAGATTCATTAGAAAATAAAAGAGCCCTTGTTGTTATTGGGAATTAACAATTATTTCTTCATTATTATTATTAACAATACATATCCCTGTGAACCTGACTCAAACAACAGCTTTGTCCACCCAGTCTCGTTGATTTAAAACTAAGGAGCCTTTAATTCCCGACTGCTAAGAAATCATAAAAAACAATCCTAAAAGAAATTACACTTATCCACATATTTTACAAATATGAAAATAGTTTAAATGGAATGAATATTCAAGTTCAGAATATGCCATTCTGAAATGGCACAGGGTGGGGTTTCATGTTGAGGATGTCTAGAAAGATTATTTTTAACCAAAAAAAAAAAAAGGGGGGGGAAAAAAGAAAAAGAAGAAACGCATGCTGCACTTTTAGAAGCACCTCACTTTCACTTGGCTGACCTACAAAAGGCAGAATTTCTAATTCTCAGGAATTGAAAGGGAAGGTAAGGGGAATGTTATTTTCCATTGCAAGCCCCAAGAACGAATTCTGTGCTGAAATGGGAAGAGTGCAGGCTTTGCAGTAACACCCCGATGCAAAAATCCCTCTCGCTGTTGTCAAATGGTAAGCAAGCGCTAATGAAGGAATTCAGCATTACCAGTCTGTGCGGCTGTGTGTCCCACACCTGCCTGCTGGTCCTCTGTTTCATTTTCTTCTACTGTCAGAAAAAGGTAAACAAAACAAAAACAAAACAAAAAAAGATGTTAGGTAGGTAGCTGAAGTGTTTCAAGCACCTCTACACCAGCTTCAGTTCTGAAAGCCAGTAATGCTTGTACAACACGGGCAAGAAAAGCTGCACTGCAAAGTGCGAAAGCGTAGACCAGACCAAAACAGAATACGCTGCTGCATGGAAGCTACATATCTGAGAACAGACTGACCAAATCATTTTCATGGCTTAAAAAACAAATCGAATTCCCTCTGGGATATTTGTCTTCAATGCACTTTACTGTATTTGATTATGGAACTAAATGAGAAAATAATTCTGGTCTTTAAGATTCTCCTTGCTCCACATGGACAAGAGAAAGCCTTCTCCTGGCAGACGGGAGAGGTGTGCATGCTAATTCATACATAAGCTTTAAAAAAATAATAATCATAACCCTATATTCAGTAGCAAACATCTCAGCAGTGCAGACAGCCTTGCAAAGGAGAACTAACCCCATGCTGTTTTACTGTATACACCATGCCAGCATCTTTCCCTTGGCTCACGGCTTTCCAGAGCAGTAGAACTAAAAACAATACAATTCTTGTCAGATTCACTATTCAAAACTTGTTGGGTGAGAGTGAACCTAACAAGAGCCATTCTGCTGCTACTTTCAAAAATTAGAAAGCGCTGTTCTCGTATGCTTTGATATGATGCCTAAGTAAGATTGACTCTCCCAAAGTAAGGGAAGAGCTAAAAGGCAGCACCATTTCCTTTTTATGCTCCCAAAGACTGAGTTCTTTGAGTTAGAGAACAGCGGAGAGAAAAGAATTCATTCTTCCTCCACAGGGGAAAGAGCTGAAAGGGGAAAGACTGCACTTCTGCAGCATTTCCACTCCCAAGAATTCAGACCTCAAAAAATAATCATGCAACTGAGTTAAAATCCAAAGATTTGGAGTATTTTTCCTGGTTCTTGGGACAAGAAAGTGCAACATGTAGGGTCACATATAAATCTAGACATATATTCAAAAGAAGAGATACATATACACACTCCACAGGTACCTCTTTTCCTCCTCCGCCAACCCCAAGGCTTCATACAACTGGTTGTTTCTAGAATCTGAGTTTCTAGAAAAAAAACACCAGTTTTCATAAGGACACTCTTAGGACACCAGAAACTTGAAAACATAGTGCATATATTAGACAGAGTAAAGGACAATCTCTGGAGGGCTCTAAACAATCTCTATCTCTGTCCCAGCGCTGTGGCTAGTAAGCACACTCTTCTCATCAGAGAAGATCTCTCAACAGAGATCTGATAAAGTTTCCTCAGCCCTGGCACAAGTATTTCACCAAGTACGAGTTTACAAGCTGACTGTTTCAGTTGAACTTGTATTTTACAGCCATGAGGTTACCAGTGCTTCAGCCATGGTAACACTGTGTGATTTCCTCTGTCATGCTGAAGCAGTCATCCCAGCAGTCCTCACAGCTAAGGAAACTGGTCAGACAACGAAAGCAATAGGAAGGGATCATGAAAAGCTGAGTTTTGGGGAACACGTGGTCCATCACAAACTAAGCAAAACAGAAAGATTTTTCACTAGGGCCGCACAGATCAGTAAACTTCATTAATAAAGCAAGTACAATAATGACTACAACTAATACACAGTTTTTAAAAAAGATGCCACCTTTTGTGAGCCCCTCGAAGCCCCCAGTAGCAGTCCAAAATGACCCTGTCTATGTCCACCATCGCTTGAGCTATTTCCAAGAAAATATTCCCGCAAACAAGCTCTAACCCTGACAAACAAGTCCACCCTTCCATCCCTCGAGGAAACTCAGCTTGGTCATCAGTACCTACTGATCAACCTCATTAATGGTTATAGACCTCTGCCTGTTATTGGCCAGTGAAATCCTCAACCACGATACACATCACAACCTGGTCCAGAAAGGCAGTTTAAAAACTCCACGTTTTTTAAAGTTTCAAGATGGAATTGAGGTGGCCAAGTATGAACTTTTCAAGAACTGATTCCGACATTGGAAACATTAAAATAAAGTGGCTATCTGCTAAGAAGTAAATAAGATCCACTTGTCTGAAGAAGATCTCCACTCATAAGCGTATGCGAATCAAAAAGCAAGCATTCATCTTCCCTGTTGTTCTGTACCGAATGCCTACTGCCACCAGCTGCAGTACCAGAATCTCTCACTGCTAGTGAGAAGTGACTGCTCACTGAATTGTGCTCAACTTTCCACTGCTGACTGAGAGGAACGTCAAACATTTTTGGTTCTTAAAAAGGAAAAAACATTTTTGGGTCTTAAAAAGGAAAAAACAAATTGGTTTCAGGTATGCAATTTTGTATTGTGGAAACATGACAATGTATGCCTTGTGAAGCCAAATGTTTAAAAATTCCCTGCTATTTAGGGATCTGAAAATTCTGTGAGAGCTGAGGATTGCTTTCAACAAAAGGCTGACCACTATGCCTTTATTAGACTAAAAAAAGGGAACAAGTATCAGAACAGGTAACTTTGTGGTTAGCATCTTTCTAAATCATTGTTCAAGCCCTTCAAGGGCTCTCAGTCACAACTGAACCAAGCAGACCACAACAGGCCACGGTACAAAGACTTAGAATCACAGTATGGGTTGGGTTGGAAGGGACCTTAAAGATCATGTAGTTCCAAATGCCCTGCCATGGGCAGGGACACCGACCACTAGACCAGGCTGCTCAAAGGCCAGTCCAACCTGGCCTTGAACACTTGCTAAAAATATTCAACTAGATTGACATATTTGACAGGAAAATTAAAACCACATTTAGAGGGAAATGTGGTAAAATGAGTAAGAAAACCACCCCACAAACACCACAGAATTAGGGAAAACTTAGCATTAGCACAAAACATCTACAAAATAGCATTTCATTTTCCTTTGCATTAAGTTAGATCATCCCTCCAACTAGCATGGGTATTGGTTATATTAAGCTAGCTACAGCTGGTAGCACCAGATAAGCTCTCAGTTAGCACTTTATGCCTTTCCACAACCAGAGTCTGAAAACTTCAGTGCTATTTCAGCTCTCAGGCCACTGTTAAACTCGCCTGACTATGAACAGTAACACGACATCAGCCAGCATTAACATCCCTTAAACATTAGCTATATCATGTCCTTTCAAGAGAGGAAGGCAACTTTAAACAGAACTTATAGTGATGTTTTAAATTTTGTAACCAAACCTATTTCGCTAGTGCTACCATGGAATGTAACTCCAAAAAGCCACGAGGATGATATGCAGATAAAACAGTAGCATGTATGTGGTATTACTAATCCAAACGTCAAAATTAGCGCTACTTTAGGATCATAATTGTCCTTAATGAAGATGACGTCCTTGGGATGTCATCTTCATTACTGCATATACCACATCTTTCTGTAAGGTAAATAAACTCTAATTAACAAAGTTACAGAGTTTACTAGAGTACTAGTAAAAGGAGAGGCCTCAGGAAACCAGAGCAATAGCTTTTGAATTCAGACAGTGAATAAGTAACGTTACTGCTGTACAGTAATAATGAAATAATGACATAATGTTGTCATGAATGCAGCAATATTCCTTGTCCCTGCAATGATGTGTTTCTGACCACAGGTTACCTGTTTTGTCAGCTGTAGAAATATTTCTCAGTTGACTTACCTGTTCCTTAAACAACAAACCATCAAGGCTCAACTACTTACTTTCTCAGTGCAACTTTGGAAAAACAAAACAAACAGGAACGCCAAATAATAAAATTTCAAAAAAAGACTAGATCACCACAAGAACTGTGGCACCACACTGCTTGAGAGCAATTTAAAAGAAAAAAAAAAAATCTCGGTAAGAGAAAACAGAATTCCAGCATGTCAATTCTATCTCCCATTATAAAAACTTGTGGGCTGGAGAGATACCAGTTTTTAAAATTTTACTGCAAAAAACATAACCTCTAAAGTGAAGCTGTATCTGTGTGAAAGGTTAGGACATTTCAGCTTTGGTACAGCCAGTGTCCAAGGAAAACTCTGGTTTCAGTTCAGAGCACCTCTCATGCTTAGGCTGCTTCATGCCAACATTAAGTTCAGCTATTCCTTTAAAAAAAAATAAACACCCCCTCCCCAAAAAAAAACCAACTAAAGAATCAGCTAGTACCACCAAGGACAGACAATGAGGAAAACCTGTGGAAAATTTGATAGAGAGGTCCTAAAAATAGAATTAATCTCCTGACTGCTCTACAGCAACACCTGCTGATCAATGAGGATTTCACCCCTTTCACTTAAGAGTCTCTTTTTAGCCTATAACGGAGGGAGGTTATATTATAAAGTTAATACAAAATACACACAGGTCTTCTAGCTTGCAAAATCTCATCCATATTCTACTGACTAAACAGGAGTCCCCTTCGTTGAAATTTAATCTGTAGATTTATCACCCTATGGAAGAGCACAAGTAATTTCTGGCTGATGCCTGGGAAAAACTTTGTATGGAAAAGAAGTGGATAAAATTAGAAATGTGAAAAAGGACATTTTCACTGAAAGAAAAGCCTTTTGAAGAACTCTGGGTAAGATTTATGGCTTGTGAGCTATTGCAAAACATAATAAAATAAAAGCAAGAGATAATTGAAAAAAGTCTATTTTCTTCTAGTCTAGGTGGGTTAATAAATTTTAGGAAACAAACAAACAAAAAAAAAATACCCCCAAAAAAACCCACCAAAAAACTGCCCTAAATGCCTGAGTTCTTTTCAGCTCGTTAAACAAAGCAGGAGAAGACATATATCCCAAAATAAAGCATAAAAATAGATTGTTATTGATTTATCCCTTCCTAAAACATTCCTTGAGAGATGTGAAAATAAACCTCATATAGCAACTAAGACTGCTGGGATAGGAAATTTAAAATATATATTTTTAACTTGCATTTCGCATTTCCTATAATTCAATACTTGATCTATAAACTGCCATTAGCATATGATTAGTAATTCAATTTAAAGCCACCTTTGCACAAAAGCCTTTTTCTTAGGATGGTAACTTTGCTAAGTGCATCTTCAATCTACATGTTTGAATAATTTCTACAGACAAGTAATAGAGACACTGGCTGTATTAGCATAATCAATACACAATTTACCGAGTTACCCAGACAGAACAGAAATAAAACGTGTGTGCCATTATTTCAGTACCTACAAATGACCGTAATTTCTGGAAGTATCTCTCTACCTTCCCTTTCTCTCCTCCTCAAGGCCACATAAAAACCGAGAGGACATTCATACTGCCACCATCTATGGGTAGATATTAAGTATGATTAGACAGATTAATCACATAGCAGAAGGCAAATTTAAGAGCCAGTTACGGGAGGTGCTGAGTATCCTCTAACTCTATTAAAGTCAATGGATTTTGAAGATGTTTCACACTTTGCAATAACATGCTGTGGAAATGCATCTCCATACCAGTTCAGTCAGGATACAGAACTGAAATTAAAGAAGTTACAGGGTAGTATTAAATGCAGGATCACACGTCAATGCATTACCCACTAAAACTACACCTCCCTCTGCTTCCTCCTCTCCCTAGGTACCACCGACACTCTAAGACTCACCTTTTTAATTCTCCTGGCCGACACATGCAAGTGCGGGATTTCACACCCGGCTAGAAACACAGGGAAGCAGCAGTTCAGTGGGTAACTCCTGGAAGTTAACAACTTTTTGAGGCTGCTTCACGTGTCCTTTAAGATAACTGGTGTTCATAGGAGTTCAGGACTCCCAAGAAAGTCCTGCTTTCTAAACATCTTCACCTAGTATCAATACGTGTCTATCAGCTACTAGCCAGAAACCTGGTTATCATTTTGACTCCCAAATGTATTAGCACACAGTGACCTTACTATGAGAAGAACTGGGAAAAGAAATGTATTTGCGTATTAACATTTCAAATATCTACTTTCCAGGTCCATTCATTGAAAAATAGTTCTGCGTGTAGCCACAACTGTACAAAAATCCAACTAATCATATACATGAATATTTGTGTTTCTGATTTGTTTTCCTTTGTGCTGTGACATATCCCTTTTCTTATTTCTAACGCCACCAGTATTGTAACAGCATTCTCTCGATATTGGAAATTACTAATTTCCTTAAAAGTTCCCTGTTACATAAAGCATCCTTCTTCTTGCATCTGATTTTTCCAGAAGACAAAGCCCCTCATAGCACTGATATTTTTCACTCCTCTCTTTAGTCTATCCCAACACCGAGCTTGTGGTTTTTTTCCCCTAATGTTCTTCTTGTAGGAAGACTGAATTAAGAGTTCCCAATTAGACTGCGGTTCTTGGAAAATACTCTTCTTATGCTACAATGAAGTATTTTCCTAGGCAGCACATAAACATAAAAGTAACAAATACACTTAAGTGGAAAGCAATTATGCTTAAGAAATCCTTTGGATATTCTTCCAACCCTGGATTTCAAGGACGACAGTACCCAAATGTGGCAGCCTAAAGACATCCAGTTTTACAAAACATTGTGAGCAGAAAGGGCAGAAGGTGCTCTTTCCTGCAGCAGAGGGAGAATTCTACAGAAACCCCAAAGCCAGGGGTGAGGAGGGATATCTTTTTCTGGATAGCTGAGGCAGCAGATTAATTAATCCTGCCCAGAATGCTAATTTTGCCTCCCTAATCATGCATCTCTTAACAAAGTTAAAACACATCTACATATATTCATATTTTTATTGTTTAAAGTAAGCTAGTAATAGTATATTTCTAAAAGTACGTTTCTCCAAAGAATCTTAAAGCTTTACTTGTAAACCTCAAGTACATTCCAGACATCTCTGACTCTCTATGATGCAATGTTACAGACTATAACGGAACTCTTGAGTCAAACTGAGGACCATGGTGAGAATCAGCAAAGCAAGAGGGAATCTCTCTGGGATCCAGCTCTTAGTACTGGGACTAGTCAGGACTTTCAGCTGTCCTGCATGTCTTGAACTGAGTATTCCATGTCCATTCCTGACAATGTGACTGTGAGCATCCAGTCCATTTTCAGGAAAGACAGGAGTTAGGAGGCTAAGATAAATTTTAAGCCTAATTACCAAACCCAGTACTCAACACGAATGCTTTCTGCGTGACTCCTCTCAGTATACTGCAGCTATGCATCACCTAAGCTTTCTTAGTCTCTCAGAGGGACAAAACCAAGAATTTCTGGTACAGACCTGTATTTTCAACTGTGCTGAGAAAACAGGAAATTCTTTAAACACTGTCTACATAAGCCTAAACTCAGCAAGGGAGAGCAATCTGAATCAAACTCATGCATGTATCACAGAACCTCAAAGTAACCAACATTACATCACCTGTCTCCAGACTTGTGTAAGGAAGGGCTGTGAGAACCTACAGTGAAGGTTACTGTAGATGATCACTGCCTTTAAAAGTTAAGTCATTTATTTACGTGTCTAAAATGAGGCACTTAAATTGAAGCATTTGGGCTGTCTGACACCATTCCAACACCAAAAAAAAATACAGCTGCATGCTTTAGCTCGATTACCTAAAGACATATATCTGAATCAAAAAACCCACCTCCTTTCAATCGAGATTATCCCTGATTTACCAGAGATCTCTATCTACTGTGTACCAGGGTTTCAGAAGTTTCTTTTTGACCCCTCAAACTCTCTGCTCTGTTCTAGAAGACTTTCTACCACGTAGAACAGCACTCTGGTCTATATCCACAAAGGAGCTTAGAAACCCAAAAACAAATAAGGGGATGCTGCATCTGAATGTTCTGTTCAGATATCCCTTAGGTCAGGCAGTACTTATGGTTTTATCACCCAGGCTTTGTCAGTGCTGTGCAGCTCAATGCTGAAATCAAACCAAAGCCCCATCGCAGCTGGCTATTGAAAGGTGAAATATTCTGCCTGCTCTGGCTTTGGTTGCAGTCTTACGGGCTGGTTCTTCAGAGTTTACATACCCTTCCCTGGTTGCTGCAAGACACAGGCAGAAAACGTGTGGGTTGAAATACCTCTTCCTTCCCCCCTCTTGCCCGCACCCACTGGTTAGATCACTCACCCAGGATGTGGGTGGCACCAGCGCAACTTTCTTCTCAATCAGAAGGATTTGTACTCATGTCATAAGCTTCCTAAGAAAGAGCACTTACCCTCAGACTTGAGGTGCACTCATTCATTGCTATTGAAGCTGCCATACCTCATCTACAGTATTTATCAAACTGGAAAGAAGAATTAGCATGATATCTTATTCTTGTGGCTAGGGCACCCACATGGGTAGTCGGACATGTGGACTCCAGTTCTAGTTTCACTGAAATTATTCATCAGAAAGAATACTCCAGTAAGTACTTGGCAGACCAGGACCCAGATCTTCTCCAGCCATTACGGCCATGAGTCTGAGCGCTCTTTCTCACCTCCTTTTCCAAAAAATACTTAATTAAACTTCTGAAAAGGGAAACATCATTAACAAAAATAAAAGGGCAACTCACACTCATAGCACAAGATGCTGCTGTGCAATGACTGATGTACTCCCTGTGAGATACAGGTTCAAACACCCATAGACAAAGCACAGAACAGAACCTCCGCCTCTCACGTCCTAGCAAAGCAAATAACTTACCCTCTTCAGTAAAGGGGGGAAGAAAAGCAGCAGCACAAGCCCTCAGTTTCTTCTAATCTGGGAGGAAAGGAAGAATCTGTCCCCTGTCTCCCAAAAGCTGGATCAGGTAAGTGACTGCTACGAGATACCCTATTGCACTAAGGAAGGCACCCACATCTAGCACAGCAGGAGGAGCTAAGACACACTATTCTTTCAAAAATTTTTATACTGTCACTTATGGTAGTTCCTACTCAACAACATCCGCGCACCCTTAATCTACTTAGGAATTATATAAAGAATCCAAGCGCTTGGTGCAAGATGACTATTCCACTAGGCAAGCAGGCACTTGAAAAGTAACCACTGTGGCACTAGGGTCTTGCAGCACACAAGCTTGTTTTTTGGGTTTTTTTTCTTTTTTCTTTGGACCTAGCCTTAGAGCTTTCTGACCTTCCTTTGCTGATTTACATTTGTATCTGATGAACAAGTCTTCTGCTCAACAGAAATCACAAACTAAACCTTTTCCTATGCTGTAGCTCTTTATAAAGCATGTAACGCAATCCCTTCCCAGTGGTTGCACACACAGACCAATAGCAAACCATTTCCTCCTCTCATCTTCGCAGTGAAAATGTTACATCAGGCATGGATCCTGGCATCCTGTTGTCCTGGAACCAGTGAATCAGAAAGTTCCTTCCTTGCAATTGTATTCTTTGGAGGTGAAAAATAACTTCCCCACCCCCTCCTCCTTCCTACTGCCACTATCAGAGTTAGAAATCCACTTGACTCTAGAGAAAAAAAAAAAAACAGCCATCATAATTCAGTGCCAGAGAAAGTTTTGTTGATCAAAGCACAGCCTAGTCTTCCCAAGGACACTGCCTCACTACATCACATCATCCAGTCCAGCAACACAGCAGGTATTTTATCTTTGTTTTAAAATTGCTTTTGAGAAGTTAATGAGTCAATAATGGAACTTGAACTTGATAGGTTACCAAAAGGATTGGGGGGGCGGGGAGGGGGGGGAACCAAACCACTAAAAAAAAATTCAATTACCCCAGAATTCATTGTTTGAAGTATATTTTCATGGCAAAACACAACCTAATAATAGTAAGGGCACAACAAGTTTCAGGAACTGTATACAAAAGCCATCTATTGTGCAGTTAACCAGGACATTTAGACTTAGAAGTGCTCCAGCTTTTCCACATTTGTGTGTAACACTGACTGTATGAGAAACTAGGAGAGAGATTTTGCAATCCCTGTTTGGTTATTAGGAACAAAACTCCTGTTTCAGGTCACCGCCCTGCATGAGAACAGGCTCTCCAAAAACGGGGGTTGGGAAGGAGGGGAAATACCCACATCCTCACTATCCTGTCTGTTCCTCCTCAGGGCAAAAGGTGTTCTCCTTCAGCCAAGAGGCTCCTTCACTAATGACTAGTAGTGTTTCAAATTTGCAAGGCTAACTACTTACTGACACTTTATTTTCAAAGAACCACAGTAAGCCACTATCACCTTAGAAAAGAAGAAGCAGGGAGGGAGAGGAAGTCACTATACCAACAGATAGATAAATGACTTTAAGAAATCTTGAAGGACTAAGAATCCTAACCTTTAAAAGAAAAATTGCACCTAATTGCACCTATATTTAAAAGTGAAAGTATCAGATGAGTCACTTACTCAAAAATCACCCCTCTGTCTTGCTCCCATGATAAAAGAGAGAGGGGAAGAAAGAACACAATGAAAACACATCCCCCAAAAATCTAAATTTCACTGGGCGTTAAATGTGCAGAATTGGTAAGTTCAAACCTACAACCCTGATTACACACCATCCGGATTCAGCTCTGCAACGAAAAGTTGCACAGCATCACTCCAGCCAAGGGAAAATCAAAAAAGCTCAAAGGAACACACACCAGAAAAACATGGATAACCTAGACTAAATACTGGAAAAGGAGAAAACCAAAAAATCCTCTACCTCTTCTTCTCAATAATCAGACAGCATAGAGAGGAAAATAAGTGTCTGCATGTGAAGGAATGTGAAGTGTATGGGGGTGGGGGGAAAGCTAGTGGGGGGAAAGTTGACCAGTGTCAACTAACATTGTGAATATGGAAGACAATGCTCCTGGTTTGAAAATCCACTGGAAGACAGTAATTTTGTGCAGTCTTACTAATGTCTGCACGGAAGAACATAAAGCAGGTTTTTCTGGAAAGTAGGAGGGCTGAACGAAAATGTTAATTATAACATGTTGTAATAAGGATACCCCCAAGATCAGCCCTATCTTTTTCGCTACAGCGTAGTCCCTAGGCATATGGCTAAGTACTCCTTGATCATTATCCTGGCTAAAACTAAAGCTACTGAACTTGAGGAGGCTCATATCTAACAGAATTTCTTTCATCTCTAATAATTGCTAAACTAGCATAATTACTCATACTTGAGGTGAAATAAAACCCAAGCTGTCTAAAATTAAAGTCAAAACAAAAACAAACCTCACCACCTCCTTTGGTTTTTGCACATTCATCTTTTGTTGGAATCCTAAGCCAAGTGTTACATTATGATTTGAAAGTATTTAAAAGCTTCTCTTGTACTATCTGACTTTTTTAAAGAGAGTAACACAAAAACTCTAACGCTCCGTACCAAATAAAAGTGGCCAATTTCTTTGTAAATCTGTATTTTGTCCCTTCAAGGAAAAGAAAAAGAAAAAAAAACATATATATGTATGTAAACCAGGGTTCTGATTTAAGTGAAGTAGTGCATTTTCCCCACCCCCAGCTGGGACCAATTTTGAGCTCAGGTAGCCCTAGGGGAACCAATGGAAACCATAAAATACAGCTGGGAAGATGCTAAGAGGTCTGTCTTAAGGTATCAACATTTATACTATATTTTAATCAGTCTAAAACCAACTCCAAGTATCCTATTGTCTGTCTTTTGCACTAAAAAAACACTGAATCCATATGTTCTTCTTAAAGCGTTACGAATTCTCTTAGACCCCTTCCTCATGTACAATTATTCAAAGGAAAGACTTTTTTTCCAAACTGCGCGAGTTTCGAAATACCGAATCGTGCTTCAGAACAAAGAAATGAGCTATTAAATCAGCTGTAAATTGGATGGAATGAATTGCACAGCAACACAAAGCCTTTCAAGACATCATGGTGGACAACGTCATCATACACACGATAGGTAAGTGCCTCGATACTGACAGCTTCCCTTGTTACACAAGTTAACAGCAACTCAGGAAAACAAAAATCAAACCACCCCAAACATGCAGCATTTCTAAGCCTCTCAAGATTATCCTTGTCTCCAGATTTCACCTTTACGGAAACTAGCAGTGCAACCAGTAGCTGTTCAGATGCGGCTGCGTAAATGTTCACTCCTAATAGTACCTGCTCCTAAGAAGTAGATGGTGACGGTCGATATAACTCATGCTGGCTCCAAAAATGGCCAGGTAGCATTACCGTAATCCTACAGCTAATCAAGGCCATCAATACTACCAGGCGCTGCCAAAGCCAATGAATATTACTAAAGTTTAGGGATCCTTCTGTTGTTACGGATTTTTTTAATATATAAAGGAGCCGGTGCACGCTTTGGCAAGTCAAAAAGAGAATGCTATAAAGAGCCTGCATTATAAAAAGATGCTAATCTTAAATCCTCTTTGTAATTTGTTTTTTTCATGTACTCTTTTATGTTCAATATCTTAATTTTTGTCCTTTTTTGGACGGCCAAATAGAAGCCAGGAATCCACTCACGCATCAAACAGCTGTTTTTGCTTTTCAGGCCAAATGGAATCTCCCGAATTTTTTGTTCCCTTCCTATAAAATGGTTACGCCAAAATACCACAGTTCCTGAAAACGGCCCGTTCGGAAGAAGAAGTTCTTTGGACCGGTAATACTGAAACTTTAAGTCAAGTTCACAGAAATCATGCCAATACTAATTGCTGGTTTTGTTTATGCTGGATTGATTATAGTCTAATCAGCAGACAATCTAATGACTTTCGAGTCTAGTCCATGCAATTTAGAAGCCAGGGAGGGTTGGAGCTGAGAATAAACACTCAAATAGTTGACATATACTCGGAAACGTGAAGGCTCCTGTTTGATGGGGATCTGAATGTCAAATTTTCTCTGAATTGTTGCTGCTATTCAGTCAGATTTTTGTTTAATCCACTACTGTTCTACCTTCCTTGGTGCTACACACACCACCTGCACCTCCGTATGAGAAACATCCTTCCGCTTCGAATTTACGATGAGAAAACACAGGTACATTTACCCAGCCCACCAACACTCTGCAGGAATCGAGCTGCAGCTGTAATTTCAGCCAGAATGGAAAGAGTACCTAGATTTCCTCACAAAGAGGGATCAACTTCAAGAGACACTCTGGGCTTGCCAAAATATTTCAAGATACAAGCCTTCTTTAAGCAGAACATAGATATGTAAAAGAAAATAAATTTTGCCTTCTCATCTTTCTAGGACCTAACATTCAGTAATCTTATTTCTGCAGTCAAATGCACGACAAAATTACGATGAGTAAAAATACAGTCTGAAGTAATAACAAAATATTTTTACATTTTTTCAAAAGTGAATCGCTGTCAGAGATCAGCACTTCCATTACATGTGGGCTGTTCAGGTTTCCTTGTGATGGCTTATCTGACACCTACAGTGTCAGTGATTTTTCACGGGTGACTTTAGCACAATGACTATTACCTGCCTTTACCTTAGAGAAACCTGGGTTTAACGTTTCGACATTCAGGTTTGTATAAAGAATAACTGGTTTTCTCTGCAAGTGACTATATTTTCCTAACAAAGTTTCTCATCAAAAGCCGGTAGTAAGGGCAAAAGAGAAAATCTCAAGCCCTACCAAAACTAAAACCCCATAAACCAGTAAGGGGAGGGAGGGGGGAGGCGGCCAGTAACCCAAGTGTGATATCTACAGAGCGTGCCAAGTCACAAAGAAAAGGTTTACCACTCAAATGGCCAAATTAAACACAATATGAGGGAGGTGCTCTCCCCTGGTTTCTCATCTGGGGGCAGGGGGGTCTCCAGCACAGTTTTCCTCAGGGAATGGCACTGCCCTGAGGTGTGAGGAGTTTAAGGAGTCAAACCAAGCGCCCTTCATCAGCACCCTTCATTCCCACAGTGGTTCTTTGGGGGCTTACACAGGGATATCCTATCTCTGACTTATCTTTCCCCACCTGCTTTTCTTCCACTGTCCTCCCTCCCCCACCACATGCATTAGGTGATTTTGATCAGGTCAATGATACCCAACAGATTTTTTTCTTTTTTTTCAGCAACTAGCCAAGGAAATGGGATAAATTAATCAGTAGAATGAAATATAGGTCAGGACTGATGAGTTTGATGCAACTGATCCTTCCTCTGCCTAAAAGAACCTGGCGGTTGAACTTTAATTCCTCCTTCCTAAAGTAAAAAAGATATTCAGATTACAGTATTTCATAAAGTTAAATAATTTACTCTCCTTTTGAGACTTTTTTTTGCCACAACCCTGTAGCATATTTGTTACACAAACTGCTTTTCACAGAAAATAATTACAGTCTTATTTTTTCCCTGGAAAGATGTTTTTATTATTCTTAAATTGTCAGGGGCTCATCTAATGTTAGCCATGCCTTTTTTCTTTCCTAGATTCAAACCTGAGATGCTATCCTCACCAAGAGCTGGGGGACAGTCAGACCAGAGTTGGCAAGAAACCAAACCAGGAAAAGAAGAAAAACCAGAGAAAAAGAAAAAGGAATGTAAACAGAAACCAGGGTAATTCAAAAAAGTGTATTTTCAAGAAATGGACAACATTTAGTCATTAACAAGTTCCTAACACCCACCATTTCAGCTGAGCGTTAGTTTCATGCGTTCAATATAAAAAATGTAATTGTCATTTTGTTTTAATGTATTTACCTGCCTTGTATCAGTATTCCCCTAAGATATAAGTTTCAAATTAAGTTATCAAAAGTGACAGACATATCAAAAATATCTCTCCACCTTCCCCCCAGAAAGGGTTGCTAAGTACCTGACAAATTGGAAATGTAACGTGCAACTCCGTATTTTATTTAGATGTAGAACAGCACTCATGAGTTTAAATAAGTAATTTACATGCATTCAAAGAATAGTTTTTCAGAGAAGCTTTTTAAGATACTGCTTATTTTTAAACTGCAGAACTACATTTTGTACTGACTAACTCAGTAATACTTAAGAAATAAGGAATTTAAATAAAGGCTGCATTGGAGCTACAGTTGAAATTCTTCTTGCAACATGACTTACAGCTTTAGTTTGTTCTCTAAAAATGAGCATGTAATAATTGATGGGCAGACTCTTATCAGTGAATTTAAACGCTGTGTCTGTGCAAGCATCTTTCAACTTCTCAGACCAATCGCACCATCAGCCCTTTCAGAAATCTGACAATCGGACTGCTGTCAGAATACTATTAATCGACTCAAAAATTGACATGATTCAAGAAATACACAACAGAGAAAATGAAAAAGATATTTGAACAAAGGCCACCAAAAATTATAACCTCACTCCCCAAAGATAATTACTGCAGCAATGATTACAGATGATGATTGATTTACTGCCTGGTTTTAGCTGAAAAACAGTAAATAAGATACCATAAAGAAATCTCTATCACCTCTATGGTGAACATTAAGCGGTTTTCTTAAGTCCGTGGTTTATTGTCAGCAAATCCAAGCTACTCCATCTGAATTGTACAATGTTTCTGTTTTCTCATTTTAGGGACTCTCAGGCTACTGGTGCATAAGGAAGCCAAAGCCCATACCTCCACGTAAAATGGAAGCTGTATCTTTTGTTTTAAATTAAGTGTGATGTTTATAGGAAGATACTTGAGACAAACCTCCTCTCCGTAAAGCATCTAACAAACAACCACGAGTAAAACACGTCCCTGTCTAGCAGGAGAACGATTTCCTCTATTTGCTAATTAATTCTGAACGTTTATTCCTTTGCACTTAAATACTTGGGGATCTAAGACTGCCCTTCAGTTAAAGTTTCCCAGCATCTTTTTTTGCAAATACGGCTAATTGCTCATTCTCCTAAACTCTTATGCACACGTAAATAAATCCTCCCCGGGAAGCTCGGAATACGAGCGCGCGCCCCAGCAACAGAACTTTCATTGTGGTATC
>NW_010397651.1:0-352 GCF_000710305.1 Buceros rhinoceros silvestris | reverse complement strand
AAGAGCGGCTCGTTTGTTCTTCACAAGATGCCAAACAAAAGCACTACTCAACCGCACAAACTTCACTAAACTAGATACAGACGGCAGCAGCAGGTAGAGCAGTAAATTCAAGGCACCCTTTATTCCCTCTTAAAATAGCTGAAGAGTTTAAAAAAAAAAAAAAAAAGAATTTAAGCCTGCTCACTGAAGTCGACAGGAGGACTTTGAAAAGGGAACTCCTGGAAAGAGTTGTTTCAAGCGAAGGGAGCGCAGTTTTTTTGCCAGCTCCTCCAGTACAAGTCCATAAAAGCAGACCCCGCTCCTGCTTTCTAACTATGAAATCACGCTGGTTTCGAGGCACTTCGCTCCTGAT
>NW_010397650.1:13908-14119 GCF_000710305.1 Buceros rhinoceros silvestris | reverse complement strand
GTAAGTATGTATAAAATATTCATATAAGTAAAAATGAGTACATATAGAAAAGGTAACTACATCAACTATGTGTATATATAGTATCAATAAATACAAGTAATACAATTGTAAGCATATATAAGTAAGTTATATAAGCATATATGTTATATAAGCATATATATATTTTTTTTTTTGGGGGGGGGTGTGAATATATCTATAAAAACAATACAGC
>NW_010397650.1:11450-13784 GCF_000710305.1 Buceros rhinoceros silvestris | reverse complement strand
GTAAATATATATATAAAAACAAGAGCTGTTCCTTCCTAATAGTGACTGCCGCAGTGTGGGAAGAGGCGGCGCGTTGCTCCCAGCAGTGTAACATTTACGGTACAAAAAGCAGACTTGCTCTATATGTGTATATAGCAGCGTGGAGGAGGGTTAGCGCGGTCTCGAGGCACATCCACGCTGGATGCTGGGCTGGCTGGTTACTGGGGAACGTGCTGCTGCTTTTCGGCAGCGGCGGATGCTGAGAAGGGCAGACAGGCCCCTGCGTGCCTGTAGGGACCACAGCCGCCCACTACCACCCGTCGCATCACCACGCTGAGGCTGGTCAAGCCTCCCAGGTCTTTCCCACAAATGGTTTTTAGGGGTGGTTATGGTGAAGTAACAAAGGTACATGCTTATTCCTGCTTTCTGCTGGCTCTGTTTCTGTCAAGTATTCAGAGCCTTTTTTTTTTTTTTTTTCTTTCAGTGACCCTTAAATTCTTATCGTTTTTAATTCTTGGATTAAAACTAGATTGATTTTTTTTTTTATAAGGAAAATACAATGTCATTTTTAGTAAACCTTCTGAAAAGGAAATCGCTTCCACACTACACGCATTGCACTCAAGGACCTGAGCCTTGGTGTTCATCTAGTACCATTTTATTTCTTAGAGAGTGGTCCCTTCCCAGAGATGATGGCTTTGCTGGGAGCAGTGAGGTACCACTGCCAAGCACAGCTGGCGTTGGTTTGCTTTAGGTTTATTGCAGGGCACTGGATCATGGTAGAATCTCTTTTTCGAGGACAGTAGAGAAGCTCTGATTTCAGAGAGCCAAAAAACTTAATACATGCAAGGAATCTATTAACAGTAAATTAGAAACTTATTTTTCCATGTAATTTGATCACAGTTAATTAAAGAAAAAAAAAATGTCGAGGATCTTGTGTTGTCCTGAACCACCACCATGGTCTGTTACATGTATGACTGTGAGATCCGCTCCAGCTTGAACAACGCAGTTCTTAAGTTTTATTTTTCAAACTAGGCAAACCCTGCGTTTGTCTTACTTTGGGGTAAGCTGCCGTGGGGTAGTTATGGGCTAAACACAAAGTAATCCTCCCGATCATCTGAAGGCAATACTGAAATTACAACATAATTGATTGCAATTGCTTCTTTTCCTAAGCAGGATGAAAGACAATAATATTTCTTTCAAGTGTCTCAAATTTTATGCGTTGTGTAGCCTTCTGTCTGTCTGCTGAACTCTGGCTGCACACCTGTAACTTGGCTAGCTGTCCATTTTTCTTTGTCATACTGGAAATGAAATTTGCTTTTTGACTCAGATTTGTTTATTCTCACTCGTTCCCTGCCCCAGTAGCAAGTTTTTTTCCTTTTGGATGGGCTTGAATTTGTTCTGTTTTCACATACAGCAATTCCCACGAAGCCATCTCGGCGGGGGTGACACCAGCCGGGATCCCCACGACCTTTCCCTGGCAGAGGTATGTCTACGTGTTATTTTGTTGTCGTTTGAGGGCCTGATGTAGCTGCAGCGTGACTGGGAACAGCCCTTACGTAGCTAAAATGCCTACAGCCTCTTTCAACGTGTAACTGGGGGATTATGCACCCTGCAACAGTCGGAAGGAACGGAAGGAGAAAATACTGCAGCTGCCATCGAGAGGCAAAATTTGAATCCAGTTTGAGATCTGAACATCAGAGACAGTCAAACACCGTGTTCTCAGCACTACCTTTTCACTGTCAAACAGACAGTCTCGATGAGAGCTCACGTTTCAGCAAGTTTGAGGGGGTTTCATTTTACAGTTTGGGCTCTATGTTTTGCAGAGACCTTGGTGTCGTAACAGCCCAAATTATAAGGCAGTCAAAAATCACACCGTGGCTTAACTGCCCTTTCTTCGCCGAGTCCTGTTTTGCCCCTAGGATTCCTTACTGCATTACAGCTCCTTACGTGGAGGCCAGGATTCCAAGTTAGTGCTTAGAGAGACGGCACTACTTCATAATGATTTTACCGTGGAAAAGTTCATCTAGAAAGATGCCTGCAAAACAATGGAGCCACTAGGGGAATTCCTTTCTTCTCGCATATCTATCACTCTGCGGCAGAAGAATCAGAGGGGTATGTTAAACTTGCTTCATCCCCTGTCAATCTTTTGTTTGATTACTACATTATCGAGTTGCTTGCACCGTGAGAGATTAAAACAGTTAGGTAAGTGCAAAGCACAGAGTTACCGAGCACCTGAATGTAAGTCAGACATCAAACTAGTTTTTGAAGTGCAGAACTACTGAGCTTTCACTTTGTCACACAAGCAGCTGTTGCCGGAGGCAAGGAGTAAAGAAGTGATGCATTTTTTTTTACTTG
>NW_010397650.1:0-11351 GCF_000710305.1 Buceros rhinoceros silvestris | reverse complement strand
AACCTTGTGCTACCTGAAGAACCAGACACTGTGCAGCTACTGGTTAGATGCCTTTCAAAGCTGTTTTCTGCCTGAGGGCTATCAGACCTGCGGCTGAGCTAAGGGACAGGTTTTCCCATTGTACATCTCCGAAACGTGAGGGCGTGCTGCTCGCTGCAGTAAGTAAATGGTTGGGCTGCTTTCGACTGGGGAGAGCTTTATCAGTCTAGGAGTCTTTTGCTCTACTCCCTTTTGCTCTACTTTAAGGATAGTTCTGCCCAGTATGGGAACAAGCTATTAATGAGCAGAGATGAAATATCTCATCCAGGGAGGAAGACTTAATTTTGGATACTATTAGTTAAAATCATGGTCAAGGTTAATTTAGCTTGAAAGATGCAACCAAAAAGCTATTTGCCATACACACGACTTTGTGATAACCGTGGCCTGCTGTATGTACATTCTGGCTACCTTCTAAGATCGGTGGGGATTTGTCCACAGCAGAATAATTAAGACCTTCCTATCCCATTACCTGGATGTTCATTTATTCTGCAGAATCCAAGAAGCACCCAGTAAACAGCTCCCAAGGGCCAGGGAGCTGGCCAGGGACCCTGGGTCTCTACGTAATCACACTCATGTCTCTCAATGGTCAAGTAAAAAAGTCCTTCATTCTCTTATTCCTATCAAGTAAACCTACAAGGAAATATGATGATACCACTTTTAACAGAGGTGAAATTGGTGCACAGGCTTGTGAGTGGGGACAGCAGGGTTTCAGTGAGCACCAGCAGAACGGCACCCATCGCCCTCAAACAGAACGGGCTCTACCCCACTCCCTACAGATTTTCTTCTTCCTGTGCATGCACCATATACACCTCCACCAGTATTAGACCTCCACTGCTGTTACAAGTAACTCCTTATAACAGAGTGTTTGAAGTACTGTGCTCAAACTTTTTCGGGGTACCTGACAGAGTGATGAAGGTTTCAATGGTTGGGGGGCACCAGTATTCATCCCTGTAGCTGCCACAACCCCGCGTTAATGCAGCTCCTGTGTGTCACTGCAGGAGCAGACAGCAAGGCTGGCACTTGTGAAGGAAGGTGGGGTTTGGGGGTGAATTAAGGCAAACGCCACAGTTACAAAAGTGAGAGGGTTCACTGAGGAAAGTGCATTTGAGAACAGCTCCTACACAAGACTCTACCAACACCAAGAGGTGCACGTCGGAGCAGAAACGCTTCTCTGCTGAAATGTGGGCTGTAGTAGAATTTGCTGCTGACCAACCGTCCACAGTGTCTTTTAAAGCACAACTGGCTATGCCACTTCCAAAACAACTGTGCATCTTGTTAAAGACTTTTTGTTTATAAGTAAATAAATAAATATTAGACACACTAATTGTACATAACATTATTTTCCCCCAAGTATGTCCATGGTCATGCCTTTTCCCATTATGTGCAACATTAGTGACCCCATGGTCAATTATTAACAAAATCTCACAGAAAGCCCTGCTAGATTGGGAGAAACATGAAAATTTCAAGAAACAAAGTACGTGACTTCCGAACAGAATGCCTGCCTAAGACCAAACCTCATTAGGGAGAAGTCCTCCAGGCACACATCCTCTCATTATTTATTGTCCTGGTTTACTGAAGATTCCTCAGTGTAATTCACAATTGGTTTTTAAATAAATCTCTCTGTATGGTAAATGTGATATTCCTGCATCTAAGCAGCAGGGTTAGCCCAAAACTGAACAAGAACAAAATTTCATATTTCAGGGACTCATAAAGAGCTTAGAGCCTGACAGTAACACAGCGGCAAGAAGGAAAAATGTGACTGACAGCGTACGGCTGAAAAGAGAGCAGGGACTGTACAACATAATAACGAAACAGTGAGACTGCGAAGGAAAAGCAATTAGCAAACAGTGTTGGTAATGGCGAATTATGTGCAGTGAGGAACTTCTCTATAGGAGAGGGATGGTGCTGGGTTTTTATTAACACTTAACGCACGAGAGCCTTGAATTTAAGGATCTGCTTCCCATCCCTTGTCCCAGCTTCTCGAGGGTCAGTCGGGCCTAGGGTCTCAAACCTTTTGAGGATTTCCTCTAAGTCTCGTAGAGCTCAGCTGCTCATCTGGAATTGACGGACACCGAAGATTCTCTTTCTCGTAGGGGGTACCGTGAAGGAGAGGGTACTCTGAAGGAGAGGGTACCATGAAGGAGAGGGTACTGAAGACTCGGCATGATTTATTAAGTGATTTCCCTATGGATCTTTTCAAGGGGATGAAAGTCTGAGGGATTTTCCTTATAAATCTTATCACATCAAAGAGTTAACTAATGCTTCTGCCTAAGGTGAAAAGTACATGACCACAATTTCCTTTTTTTTTTTTAATTGCACTAAGCTGCTAAGACCTGTTAAAGAAGTCCAAAATACGTCAGAAGTTTCCATCTCTGATTAGAACAGGGTGAAACTCTCTTCAAGGAGAAAATCCTCTGGTGTGATCCATTTTCCTCCTGTAGTTAAAAATTCTTGGGCTGATTCAGCACCTGGGCTGATGAGTTGGCCTTCGGAGCACTTGCCTTCACTGCTCTTGAGAAGGCTGGAGGGGCAGCACGATGGAAGGTTTCTCTCCTCACCAGAGGACACGCAGACAGGCCAGTGCTTGCCGGGCAATGTCTCCGGAACCCCTTGCTTGGCTCAGTGCACTGCATCTACTACTACTACCCGTAAAAGAGTCATTCTCTTAAATTTCATATTTTACCACCTTGCGTAACAAAGTTTCTTTACTAAGGTAATATGACAGTCAAACAAATGTAAAGCTGATGAGGGTAAAGAGCAAAATAACTGCAAAGAGCTTTTTTAATCTGTGTGGTGAAAGGGGATTTTAATACAAACAGATTGCTTTTTTGAGAGGCCCTGTTACAGAGTCATGCCCACTCTTTGCTGAATGCGTACCTGGGAGGCTCTGTGTGTGTGCAATAAACCCCTTAGTTTATTAAGCATTTTTTTCTATTCTGCTATGTCAGTCTAAATTCACTTTGAAGGCAGGAATGATGGAATTGTTCAATATATTGTGTGCAGAAGGTTATGACCTCTGCAATCAGCCCCGAAACACCACTGTCTTCGTACTTCTGGGGCAGCTGAAATGAATTACAGGGCAGACTCATAAAACCGGAACATCTTACTGAAGCTGAGGCCTCTGAATATGCAGTACTTGAGCATTTTTGTATTCTTTCTTATTCCCAGAATATTTACAATCTGAGTAAGATTTCAAAAATTAAACTCGAACATAGTATTTTTAGGGAATGTCTTGTTTCTAAACAAGTTCTCAACCCTACAGCAGCTCAAATGGATGAATGGCCTGTGCTTGTCAAAAAAGTGCCCTTGATTTCTGCATCCATGTGTGTACATGTTTTGCAGGACACACCTTGAACTTGCCTTTGTATCATCTAGCAGGAAGACACAGGTACACGTGCCTGAGCGCTGGACCATGCTGCGGAGGACATGCCTCTACACTACGGCACATTCCTAACCTGAGGAAGTGAAATTCCTTTGGTTCAAAAGACAGAAGAAATACCCTCCACAAATTCAGAGGACAAAGTAACACCCCAAATACCTTCCTGAGCGCACGAAGATCCTCTGTTTGGAGGAAGACTGACCCTGACCAATTAGAACATCTAGTGTAAAGCCATCATAACTCCTTTGCATTGCCACATTAATTAAACCTAGTCTCTCCATTTTGTGTATCATACACAACTAAAATGGTATCAACCCCAAAACCGATCTTTTCTTTTTGTCAGCTCTCTTCAGCTGCAGCTCGGCCTCCTGTCTGTGCTGCTACTAGCAGGGTAGCTCCGCATAATCAATCATTTCTCTTCCACACACAATGAAGGCCTATATACAGCATCAAGAGGGCCCACACAGTAGTAACCAACAATCAGAAAGTCAAGTAGCTGACGTTTGTAATTGGTGGCCCTTATGCTGTAAAGCATTTAAGCGCCATATTAAGTTTAATAAATGTGCTGTAGGTATTCAGTGCCTGTGGGTGAACACGGTTCACCAGACCCTTGTGTTGACAGCACAGATCTAACTTGCTTATGGAACTTGAAAACATTCTCATCAGATTCCTCTGAACACACAGAAGCCACTTGATGCTTTGAAAATAAAGCCGTGTTTATTCATGCCTTGAGGAAAATGAGCGACCATGGTGAAAGGCCTAAACGGCCAAGCTTAACCTCTCCCTGCTCAGGGAAGAGAACACGATCACTGAGCTGAGAAAGCCACGCTGCCCCACTCACAAAGTGTTATTTTTGTTCTCTACGTGAATCAGTCTGCATCTGCTGATAACCCACTTCTTTCCAAGGGTTTCAAGTTTCAGATTCCCTTTGATGCGAGACTCGCTGCTGGGAACAGTAAACCACCCTGGCTCTGATGGAGCTCCATTATTCCCTATAGTCAGCTATTCCATTGTTTCCTCTAAAACTCTTATTTATATGTCACTGTTTCATTCTGGGTAGGCTTCCCCCTGCATCCTTCCCGATTTAAATCATGCCAGTCACAAGAGTAACAAATGAGATCGCCCAAGAGGCATGTCATACTTTAATATAAAATATACACACATTCCTCACTCTCTGTAACGTTTGTGACTAAAATTCTGTCAACGACCACAACAACGATCTTTTCCTTTTGTCTCCTCTCCCCAGCAGCAGCTCTGCCTCCTGTCTGCGCTGTTACTCGCAGGGTAGCAGTGGTGGCAGCCTCTGCCAGGGGCACAGACACTGCTTGGCCCGGGGCTGAGGGGTGTCTTGCTCTGAACGCATTTTGGTGCCAACGCTTCTGAAGGTTTCAGCCTGTCTGCAGCATTTAAGTGTTACATCAGGCAGCTCGGTCTAGTAATGGTAACCTAAGCTACAAGCAGCGGGGAGGTATTTGTGCTGTGCTTTGCTTAGAGGAGCGTTCAGAGCCTGTGACACTGTCTCACACTGACTGATTAAGATACAGGTACCGTGGTGCTGTCAGGAAAGAAGAAAGAGGACCTGCAGTGCTATTGTTGCTCAGGGATCTCCAGCAGAGAAGCAACCAGACACCAGTGCAGAGCAGCATCGTGCTCTACCACCTTTTCTGAGAATTACTGCCTCGCCAACCCTGAAGCGATTAGGAACACACCATTTTTTTACCGGAGCCTGTCCCTCCACACAGACTCCAAAGACTGTATATCACAGGTGATCGAATCCTTATGACTGGGGAGGAGACTGTGATAGGAAGAGATGAGGGAGATGTGAGAAGGACAAAAACATGAACTCTATAATGAGTCTTATCAGGAAACATTAGGAAGGCTGCTGCTGCAGCAAACAAGACCAGGACCTACCGGGGAGAGATGCGGAGCTACCTCGTTACCCTGCAGATATAGACTGGTCTTCGTTTTCTCTGTGGCTTTTACCTGACATCTTTAAAAAGCGTGCATTCAAATTTCTCCCTGAATCAAATCTTCTGGGTATGCCCAAAGCTCACGCTACACTATCAGTGTGAATGGTGAAAAGGATTGCTTTGCCAGGCAGAGACAATTACTGGGCAGCCTAGGGCTTGGCGCTAGAATTTTAGTTTTATTTAGTTTCTCTTAGGGCTTTTCCCAGTACAAGATGCAGGCTTCCCCATGTACTTTTTTTTTATTTAATCTTTGCAAGTGACGAAATAATATTTTCCCTTCTCTTTGGAGGTGATGCTGAAGCCCTCAGAAAGAGTAACATAAGTCTACCCAGGGTGTCCAGACTTGGGGACGCTCTTTGGCTCAGACCTACATTTTTTGTCTTCTGGAGTCATCTCTCCTCCTTACAGCCTATGCAGGCAGGAAGGCAAGCAAGGGAAAAAGTCTCAGCTGCCTTCAGAAATCTGAGATCTCTGCAGACCTGTGGTTCCCTTACTCATTTGTGTGCCAAACGAGGCGTGTTTCTGTCATCTCTGTAGTGCCAGAAATGTCCTTGTCAGAGGCCAGAGGAAACTGGAAAGATTCTGCTCTTCCTTCCACCAGGCAGCAGGCACTTGGGCTTCCAGGAGCCTCTATTCTCTATCACAACCGGGCTGTTCTCATCTCAGCTTGCTCAATAAATATTTAGTGGGCAATGCACATTTTCCCTCCTGCTCTATCTAACAGAGCTGATTATTGCTAGGGTCAGGTGGATACATGAGCTAATTAATATTCACAGGCAGCAGTCAGAAATAAGTACAAACCCCTCTTCTCAGCTTTAATTACAATATCAGTGCTATCAAATTCCATGTGGATACACCTCCCACATCAGCTCCAAACAATTTCAGATGTGTATACTAACAGGATCCAAAACATCTTTAACTCATGATCTTCTGTCATTACAATATAATTACTCTAATGCATCTTTACTGTGCAGCGCCCGCCAAAGCTAGCAGCCGTGGAGTATACCATGTAATTATAGGATAGAGACGTTAATGTGAGCTTTCAGCTTCTAGTGGCTTGCAGCATTTCTTCCAGTCCCATTATTCAACATTTGTGGGCAACCTCCTACTTGCTCCTCTTCCTTCTCTATATTTACTTTATGAAACATCTGTGTTACCCTAGCACTCAGGTGGCACTGAAATCCCAGTGGGAATATAGCATGAGGCAGTGAAGGGGCCATAAATTGCCTGTGGGAATAGAAGAGGAATAGAGGAAGGCAAATCAGGGGAAAGCAACTGTCGTTTGCACCTTGCTGAGCTGTGGGTGAGGATCTGGGCCTTGCGGAGACACGGTAAAAGAGGTTAGCAGAGATTTGACAGCAAATGTGGTATTGGCTAGTTCGGCTAGCGAATACGCCTTGAGGAAGGGCTGACGGAGGTCAGGCACAAAGTCAGCTGGTTTGGGAGAACAGGGTAAGCTCCAAAGGGTCTCTGTGGCAAGGAGATGTTTGTATTTCACAAGAATGACTTTTTTCCAGCATCAGCTGACTGCGACGTGGAGGAAGCAGTTCGTGAGATGAAGTACATCCACAACTGCCACTAAAGCCAGTGAGCTTACCTTTCGAGGTAGCTGCCAGGCTGATCGCAGCCGTGGAGGGATGGGGGTAATGACATTTCGAGTCAGCTGGAAGCTAGCACATAATTCTGAGTGTATGAATCCGGGATCTGGCTCTCTACTAGGGGTACCTGTGTAAGTACAACACATACAGTTCACACATATAGTACGTATAGTTCACACATGAAACTATCAACAATTTTGAGAATGGTCAGAGTCTGTGGTTTCACAGGGTGTCATTTCCACTTAAAAAGTGGGCTCCCTGGTTCAGGGCTTTCCAGAATGGAAAAGGAAAATATTGTTCTACTTCAACATCCCAGCAGCACTGTCAGATGATTCATAGGCTCTGGAGAACACAGGCATTACCAGCTCAGCACATCTCTATACCAATCACCATTTGTCATACATGTGAGTACTTCCCACAGTCCTAAAAGGGATTTGTTTTCTGTATTATTTGTAGGAAATGTAACAAACTCCATACTGAACAGCAAAATAAAACCAGCACTTGATTGTTTTATTGAATATTGGCCTGTTTACTTGGGAAAACTTCACTTTAGGATTTTTTTATATACTGTCTAATAAAAGGACCCCCACAGCTGTCGTCTTTGTGGAGAAAAGCTGTCAACATCCAGCATCATTTTCTGCATATCGAGTGAAGTACTTGAAAGTCCCAGTTCCATTTTAATATGTGAGATGCTCTCCTATTTGTATGCAGCTGGAGAGGGTAGTTTTATCCTCATTTAAAAACGCCGTATGATGGATTTCTTTCTTTAAACGAATACCTTCTCAAACTTTTCTTTTTTCTCTCTCTTTCCCCCAGCATACACCTTTCCTCTCTTGTTAGGCACCAGTGTGCTCAAATCATTGCAAAGTGTTGACATCTCACTCGTTATACATAAAATGATGCCAGCACTATCTCTCTTTTGATGTCCCTGTGCATGATCTGCTGGAATAATTCCCAGATTAACTGTTTATTAAAACAATTTTTGCAAAACAGTTGGTGGGGAAATTTCATCACACTGCCTTGAACAAGGCCTTCACTATCCTTTTCTGAATTTTGTGATTCTGGGAACTGACAGCTTCTAATCCTAGCCAAAGCTTTCTCCAGTCCTGATCCTGCAAACACTTTGCCACATAGAAGTGTCCTCCTACAGCCAGAGGGTTAATGCTGGGTATTCACTACTCAAGACTTTGTCCTTCATTTGCATTCTCAGGTACTGCAGAGCAAGGTGTGCCCTGGTTTCAAGGATCCCAGGCGAAGCTTCCTACAAATGACCTGCAGATGCAGCTTCTGCATGCCAGGAGCGTGGAGGGACACAATGAGGGGCAAGGTACCAACCCTTGGCCCTTTATGTATACACACACACACAGAGACACTAGGTATCTCTTGATTTCTAATAAAATTCGCTTACAGCTAATTGCCAGTGAATTATTACAGTTCTTGACTATTTATTAAATGTGTGTTTTGAGAGTTGCAATTATTCTTACTTACCACATCAAGTGCAAACTTCATCCTAATTATATGTGTATCAGAGATTGCTGAAGTGTTATTAGCTTTCTTTCATGTTGGCACAGGACAGAAGACCATTCAACACAAACACAGTGACATCTCATAGGAGCAGTCAGTTGTGCTTAGTCCTTCCGCAGTGATTAACTGATGCAAAAAAACATTGTTGTTGTGGGTGGTGGGGAGCATCTTCAACATCCGCAGCTACTTTTAATGTTTCTGTCAAGAGGAAAGATTATAGCTGTGAAGGCACAGGGAGATTTTGTGTCACAGAGTCACAAAGCTTTGAACTCTGCACACACCATGAGTGAACATACTGTACATATGCTTCAACACATCCTGATGCTCTGTAAGAGGCATGATGAAAAAACAGGATATCTGAAGGTTGTAGCACTTTTAATGGTTCTAGTGTAAACAATATACTACTGAGAATTAAGTGCCAAACATCATCAACCTTCCACTTTGAACATGCCACATCTCACAGGCTGAGGAGGACTAACCCAAAACAACCTCAGATGGCAAACCACCAAGCAGATGTTTGGAGTAATGCTAGCAATTCCGTGTGAAGCACCTGGTCCAAGGAGCGAGCACTGAGTAATTCCAAAGACAGTGCTTGGTGATGCTTTCAAATTCAAGATCTTTGCTCCACATTTCTGTTTTGAATGAGAATAAAAAGGAGGATTTTCAAAATTTCCAATGGAATTAAAATTTTGAAAATTTTACACAGGAAAAAGATCGTTTCAGTGCTGATTGTTTTGTCTGAAAGAAATGGGGCCAGCTGCATAAACCTTGGATGAACCTGGGAAACATTCCATGAGGAAAGCAGCAGACCTGAGAGCCTCAGGGCTGCTGGGACTGTTTGTGTCTCACCTACCAATAGAGCAGGACCCTCATTCAGCACTCTAACCAGCATTCTTGGTATTTACAGTGCCCAGTGCTGGGGGGCAGAAGAATGAGCCACTACTGGGCAAGCTTTTGCAGGGCTTCCAGGCTACCATCTGCAGGCCAGGGGTTGGGGCTGTAGTTAAGGTATCCAAAATCTTTACTGTGAAGAGAGGAGTCAAGCTGCAGAAGCACCCACTTGGGGTCAGAGACCTCAAAAAATCAGGGCTTCCTGTCTCTTCTACCAGAGACACTGGGAAGATATGTGAGCTTCAGGTTCAGCTCCTAGTTTTGCTGCAGGAAGCCTGCTATATGCCCTGTAGTCAGAGGAAGGCCACAGAGAAACCCTGCTGCAGAACAAATAATGGAGACACGGCTGTGGGGGAAAAAAGAAGAAAAAAACCCCTACCCCCACCCCACCAAAAAACCCCCCAAACAAACCAAAAACCCCAAACCCAAAGACCCAGAGAATTTGCTGAGAAATATTTTTGTTTTCAGTAACTCAGCATTTTCTAATGAAGCATTATTTACTGGAAAGTTTCTGCCTATTTCCATCTGGGAGGACATTAATCAGATGGACATGACACATTTTGGATGACATGTGGGATCGTTAAATTTGGTCGTCTTACCAAATTCCATCCCAGCAGATGATTTTCTACTTATTTAAATCCACCTCACAACATTACCAGTGCATTTCTTAGCTCATGTTCTGTCTTGCAGCTCTTGTACTGTTAAATATTTTCTGCATTTCATCTCCTGTGTAGCTGCATTTCCCTGAGTTCAGTGCTGCCATAGAAAGTGTGCTATTTGTATATACCTGAAAGAGACCTTTGGGGTCTGTAAAATCTTTTGGGTTACTGCAATATCATCAGTGCTACATGAAGGGTAATTTTTAGTACCTGAGAAGTTTCTGCATAGCAAGGTGTTATCCCACAAATGAATGTGACTCGTCTATGTCAAATTACTGTATGCCATTACGGTGCATGACTGCATTACCGAGTAGCTGTTGTATTCTTCTACCTCCTCAAGAGCATTTATTCCTGTAACGAAGATGCTGCGTTGACCCCAACCAAGACCCAGGCCACTGTTATGCTAGGCACTATAGCGACAGACTGTAAAAAGCAGTCCTTGTTCCTAAAGACCTTTCTGTCTAAATAGACGAGACATTGCCAGAGATCTATCTTTTATTCTTCAGTTTATAACAGTTGCAAAACAACTTAGGTGAAGAATAAGAATTGCCATGAACAGGCTGTGATGATACCAGCTGTAGGATGAATCCATATGTAGGTGGGACACTCTAAGCCAGTAAAAAAAAAAAAGCATGAGTGAGATCCTGAACCAACTGAAGTAACATGAAAATTCTATTGACTCTAACGGGAGTCAGGATTCCCCTCTCTATCGCAGTTTCTCCAGGTACATATCTGCACAGCATAATGCAGTGCCACACAGCGATAATTCCAAACTCGCCTGGTACTAAAGGCAGAGTGCAGTATTGACATATTGTTCCTATCAGAGTAATAAACCCAAACACAGCACTGTGCTGTAGCTGTTAGATTGCTTCTAGCGCTCACTCAGGACTCGCTCAGCGGCGCGGTACCACTGGTTCTACGTGGTACTGCAGAGTGCCATGTAGACACAGCCCCAGCTCTGTTGTAGTTGTGGGGTTTTCTAAAAGAACTGTCTAGGAACGAGTTACGGGTACTGGGGTCACAAGCTGCCTGGATTCACTAGTCTGTCACAAAACTACCAACCTATCACTGATAGTAAGCTGACGGATTAGTAACAGTCTACAATACTTCCAGTGCAGGGGCTATTCAGATAACAGTGAACACCCTTAACATACTATACTTCTTGCCACAGTTTCTTTCTCTAAAGCATAAAACCTAAAAATACTCCTGAGGTAGAGCTCATAAACAGACGTATCCCCTGTTGTGATTTTGCTACGTTCTATGTTATTATTTACTTAAGTTGCATAGCTCC
>NW_010397649.1:587-1345 GCF_000710305.1 Buceros rhinoceros silvestris | reverse complement strand
GAGGAGGGCAGGGAGGGGCCCAGGGCTCCGTGCGGTCATACTGCAGCAAACGCCCCTCGCGCACACATATATATCTGTATGTGTAAGCGCACAGGCAGGGGATGACGAGCTCCGAGCTCCTGCCCCGGAGCCAGCAATGTGCGGCACCTGGATAAATATAACCCAGCGCTCATCGGCAAAGCGCGGCTTCGGGACAGGTTGCAGCCTTCAATGCCTCTCCAGCCCTCATGCCCCCGCCACACACCTCAGGGTACTCTCTGCCCTCTGCAAATGGGGCTTCAGTTGCTTCCCGAAAGGGCAGGACCAGCCCGGACCCCCTCTCCCCTTGGCAGCCACCTTACAGCGCACGTACGGACACCGTGGGCATAGCCCTGGTGCAGACACGCGGCTGCCAAGCTCTGCCGACAAGTGCCCCGAACCCCTCTGTCCCACACAGGTCGCGGTGCACTGGGAGGTGGCCGGGGAGGTGGTGCTGGGTTCCAGCACCGAGCTGAGGAGCACACCAGGGGCACGGCACGCCCGCAAAGGCATCGCCTGTGGCACCTGTGCCCATGCTGTGTGTCCCGGGGGAGCTGAGATGCCAACTTCCCCTATGTGCCACCCAGCTCGCAGCTGAGCTCAGCAGTGCCGGACTCAGCACCATCCAGGATCAGGCCATGCGTCAGCAGGGAAGAGGGGAGCATGGTGCTGGAACGGGGGACACGATGCTGGGGCCACAGCAGACCCTCATAGCCTGCTTCCGCTCCCACCACCTCCCC
>NW_010397649.1:0-504 GCF_000710305.1 Buceros rhinoceros silvestris | reverse complement strand
CACAGCAGACCCTCATAGCCTGCTCCAGCTCCAACCACTTCCACAACTAAAGTTCAAAGCTTGAAATAAATCCTGGCCAGCATTTCCCCCGGGGGCTGGGCTGCCATCCCTGGCTGCCCTTGGGACACCTACACGCTGCTCGGAGCTGGGCGCATGCCCTGGCACACGGGAAGAGTCTGAGCATCCGCAGGAGGGCGGGGTGACAGATTTCTGTGCAGCTGGCATTGGCATCACTAGGCTTCGACTCAGCTGTGCCAAGCCCCCCGGCCATAGCCTTGAGGCCAGGGGCAAATGGTTTTCTCTGGAGGGGCTGAGCAGGGCTCTCCTGCACACCAGGGCACGTGGGGGAACCTCCTTGCTGGAGAAGCTGGGTCTTGCAGAAGCAGGCAGGGACAGGCATGGCACATGGTGCGGTGCGTGCTGCTGCCAGCTCTGCCAAGCTGTGCCAAGCACACTGTGCCACGGCTGAGCCCAGTGCTGCTGGATTCCCCAGCCAGAAGCCCC
>NW_010397648.1:539-742 GCF_000710305.1 Buceros rhinoceros silvestris | reverse complement strand
GGGAATACACTTAAACGAGCCCACGGGATCCCAGTAGCACAAATTGGGCTTTGTCAAATCGTGTATTTTGTGTATAGAAGGAATTTAAGGAGAGCTTTTACTTATTTTCATATTGTATTTTAACTGTTTCTCTGATCAGAAATTTTTTTACTTCTTTCCCCCTCCCCTGCCGCCCCCCACCCCCCCCCCCCCCCCCCCCCCCC
>NW_010397648.1:0-268 GCF_000710305.1 Buceros rhinoceros silvestris | reverse complement strand
CTTGGTCATAAATTCTGCATTATTCACACTTTCAAACTGTGTATTTTCTTACAATAAAAAGATAAAAAAAAAAGGCTTTACTTCTTTTGCATGCACTTTAAAAAAAAAAACAAACAAAAAACAAAACCAACAAAAAAACCCCAACAAAAAACGTTTTTCAGGTTCCAAGGAAGAGCATGAATAACTGTCAGAGCTTTTAATTATATTTGTAAATAAAAGTGTTCATCACAACGCCTGGCTGTCTCATTGGGGAGGTGACGGCCCCCTC
>NW_010397647.1:876-1272 GCF_000710305.1 Buceros rhinoceros silvestris | reverse complement strand
AGTGAGGTGGTGGTTGGGGGTGGCCCGGCCCCAGCCACAGTCAACCCACCACAAAAGTATTTAATGTTTATCAAATTTACCACACACTACAATATAACAGCTAGCTACTGGTGTCATTGAGAATTGCTACTAGCCTACCAGTAATAATTTATTCTTCCGCTGCTACATACAACTTTTTCTTCTTACGACTTATTATTTACCTAAAATACTATTGAAGCCATGCTGATCAGTTGTACCATAATTTGGGATTCTGTTATCTTAAGTGAAATAATCAGAACCAAATGCAAATGTAACCATGGATTTTTCAGCATTAACATTGTTTATAGTTAAGAAACAGCTACTATGTGAACTTTGCCCCCTCCTTTTCACATTATATGTGTACATAGAATTTAGCAT
>NW_010397647.1:0-723 GCF_000710305.1 Buceros rhinoceros silvestris | reverse complement strand
TGTGCAGTACATGAATACAAAATTAATTAATAATTTTTTATTTTAAATAATAACTTGAAAACCATATCTGTAATCATTGCACTCAATGCTTCTTAAATAAAGATATTTAATTAATAATAATAAATGCCGACAAGTAAATCCGCATATATCCAAATCCTAAATTTAAACTGCAGAGAGAGTGCTCACTTTACAGATTTACAAATTATTTTAAAAATTAATTAGGATTCAAAGTTTATGCTGTTAGTCTCAGTTGATGTAATGGGTTAAGATGGAGGTGGCGGGACTTAAGCCCCCAGTCACTTCCTTTTTCTTTCTCCTTAAGCGCATGAAAACTTTCTTGCGACATTTCTGGGGGAAAGGGTGCCTCAACCCTCTCAGCTTCTCGTTGGAGCCAAGGCATGTCAATCAAGTGCCTCTGTGACTTAAACGTATAAAAAGCCGAGCCTATAGCTTTTCCCTGGCACACACACATTTGATTTCTGCCCAGGACCAAGAGAGAGCTCACATCAAGAGAGAGAAAGCGCAGTTCCTCCACATGGCAGTAAAAGACTCTTTCACGTTTAAGTCTCTCATTTCCTCGAGGGGGTGGAGGGGGCAAATTCTCACTCCTGTATCGAGAGATCCACCAGCAAGCTGGTGATGAAGCCATCCTGCAGTGGGAGACATAGTGCTGGACCGTCACCTGAGAGACACACCCAACACCCCTGCCCACAGACTGTGGAA
>NW_010397646.1:13565-13806 GCF_000710305.1 Buceros rhinoceros silvestris | reverse complement strand
GGAACCACGGGCACGGCCAACACCGCTGGAGTTAAAGTGCTGGGTAATAACGGCGCAAACGGTGCCCGGGATGGGGATGGGGACAGGGGCTGGCCCCTGTTTCATGGGGACATGGTGACAAACATGCTTTCCCAGTGAGATTTGCCCTGGTGGCACGCACTGCTCTGTGTTGTCACCAGGGCAGAACACAAGAGTGGCATGAGGGGCTGTGACCATGGGACAGCTCAGGGGCTCGGCCCAG
>NW_010397646.1:12958-13268 GCF_000710305.1 Buceros rhinoceros silvestris | reverse complement strand
GAGTGGCCTGTGACCATCCAGTGCCCTGTGGAGCGGGGGCATGATCCAGGTCTGTGCCCCTGCCCCGAGCTCCTCCTGCCTTCAGCAGGCAGCCCTGCACTGGACCAGCAAAGGGCCTGCCCCCTCCCTGCCTGCACCCTGGGCAGCCAGGCGAGGCCATAGGCTGAGAAATAAATCTTTTAAAATAAGCTTAAAAATATATATCTCTCTATAGATAGTTTCCCTTTGCAATAAATAAAGGTGGGGGGTGCCCACCCCAGGCCTTGCCCACAGCACTCCAGGGTGTGACTGGCTCTCAGGCCGAACCCTC
>NW_010397646.1:11844-12448 GCF_000710305.1 Buceros rhinoceros silvestris | reverse complement strand
TTCTGGGGCGGAGTGGGCAACAAGCCCAGGGCAGGGTAACCCCAAACCTTGGGTGAGGGGACACGGCACCATCGGCACAGCCCCGGGTGGCGGACACGTGGGCATGGCGTGGCCTGCACACAGCTTGCATAGAAGTGCCAGCCTGCCCTGCTGAGCCCCTTCGTGGGGGGTGCAGGGGGGCCAATCCTCATCAGCTGAGACCGAGGGGACGTCGCCGCTCCGGCGATTAGCAGCACGATGGGGGCGACCCTGCTCTGCACCCTCCAGTGCCTGCCGGGTGCTGGGGAGATGCTCTGCCCAGGAACCAGCAACCTGTGGGGAGAGAGACCGGGAGGGGGTCAGCTGGGTCCCTCCAAAGCCATCCTACACCCCCATGTCACTGTGCATGAGCCCCGGTGTAGGCTCCCCGCGTGCCCAAGCTCACCTAGCGCCGGGTGCCTGCCCCATGGTGTCCCATGCTCTGCATCTCGAAGCCGTCAGGCACGGCAGTGCCACTGGTGCCAGGCATGCTGGGCTCCTCCAGGCAGTCCCGCTCACCGCTGCTGAAGCCCTCGGGGCCAAAGTTAGGGTAGGAGCAAGGCAATGTGGGATGCAGGGCCACTGT